>NC_090410.1:11491390-11746194 GCF_036365525.1 Heterodontus francisci | reverse complement strand
TTGCCCACAGAGTGAGTACAGGAATGAAGGGTTTCCCACAATGGCCAAGGGATTGTCATGAGAAAAGAGGGGAGCACGGGTGCTAATAATATAACACAGTGGAACAGTTCACAGGGTGGCAGGGCAGGGGGTGCAATGGGGAAATCCCCCTGGGAGTGTTTGATGGGGACAGTGTAGAGGGAGCCCCTGGAGAAGCAGTTAAGAGACTGGGCAACAAGTGGCAGATTTTTTTGTTTTAGATTTAGATATACAGCACTGAAACAGGCCCTTCGGCCCACCGAGTCTGTGCCGACCATTAACCACCCATTTCTACTAATCCTACACTAATCCCATATTCCTACCATATCCTCACCTGTCCCTATATATCCCTACCACCTACCTGTTCTAGGGGCAAACTTATAATGGCCAATTTACCTACCAACCTGCAAGTCTTTTGGCTTGTGGGAGGAAACCGGAGCACCCGGAGGAAACCCACGCAGACACAGGGAGAACTTGCAAACTCCACACAGGCAGTACCCAGAATTGAACCCGGGTCGCTGGAGCTGTGAGGCTGCGGTGCTAACCACTGCGCTACTGTGAGGTTATTCACTTTGGTCGGTAAGAATAGCAAAGCAGAATATTTTTAAAAGGCGTGGAAGATCTAAATGTTAATGTTCAGAGTGTGTACTCGTACGAGGAACACAACGTCAGCATGCATGTGCAGCAGGCAAATGGCATGTTGACCTTTATTGCAAGGGGATTGGCGTACAAGTGTAACAAAGTATTGCTCCAGTTGTGCAGGGTTTTGGTGAGACCACATCTGGTGCACTGTGTGCAGTTTTGGTCTCCATATCTTTTTTAAAAAAAAAGATATACTTGCATTGGAGGTGGGACAGCAAATGTTCACTAGATTGGTTCCTGGGATGAGGGGGTTTTCCTATGATGAGAGGCTGAGTAAATTGGGCTGATATTCTTTGGAGTTTAGAAGAATGAGAGGTGATTTCATTGAAACATGCAAGATTCTGAAGGGGCTGGATAGGGTAGATACTGAGAGATTGTTTTCCCTGGCTGGAGAATCTCAGAATGAGGAGCTGATCGTTTAGAACTGAGATGAGAAATTACTTCACTCAAAGGGTTGTGAATCTTTGGAATTCTCTACCCCATCATTGAATACGTTTAAGACTGGGATGGACAGATATTTTTGTTTCTCAGGGAATCAAGGGATAGGGGGAGCGTGCAGGAAAGTGGAATTGAAGCCCAAAGATCAGCCATGATCACATTGAATGGTGGAGCAGGCTCCAAGGGGCTGTATGGTCTACTCCTCCTGTTTCTTACATTTGAAAGGGAGCATTGCTCCACTCCTCTAATTCGTGCCCACCCAAGAATAATCTGTGGTTCTTGAAGGATGACAGTTGTGGGGAGCATTCACATCTCTCTGCTGTTTTCAGTCAGAAGCTGTTTAACAAAACTATCACCTTCCATTCTTGCCCTCAGAAACAATGTGTCCTTGGCATTGCGGAGTTTGTGAAGGAAAACCCACGAGCCTCGCAGTCTCAACTGAACAAGGAGCTGGAGAAGCAAGTGCTGCTATTTGCAGCGAAAGTCCATGCCTTGCAGTAGCTCTTGTCAATTGCGTGAGGATTCATGAGCTCCTTTCCTTTGTGTTTGCAATCAGCCCTGAGTTGATGCTATTTGTTAAATTTTGACATAGCCCTATTGCCCTTCATTCAGTTCCCTGTGACCTTTCCTATTGCTGTTGGCTGTTTGACTAAACCCTCCAATCTCCTGTGGAAGGTTAAATGTTGCCGAAGATGAGGACTTGTTTGGGGGTCCCAATAAGGGGATTTTGATAAGTTCTATGGATTAGACCAAAGTGTGTGTTTTATCAAGGTGATATTATAATGTACCCTTTAAACATTGTTCCAAATAAAATGAAATCTCTATAAACAAACTCTTGCACAATGCTCTTGAATCTGTTGTCTTGAATTATTGAAACCTCTGCATCTGCTTGAAGCTAAAGTAAAAGCAAAATACTGTGGATGCTGGAAATCTGAAGTAAAAACAATAAGTAGTGGAAGAAAGCAGCAGGTCTGGCAGCATCTGTGGAGAGAGAAGCAGAGTTCATGTTTCAGCTTAACTCTGCTCTCCCCACAGAGGCTGCCAGGCCTGCTGAGTTTTTCCAGCACTTTCTATTTTTATTTGCTTCAAACTAAATCCTGATTTGCTTTGTGGTAACTGGAGCAAGACTCCTTGATTCAAATCCACCATGGGTCAATATCTTTTTCCAGTCAGCTTTGTGCAATGCTGATAGAGTGAGATGGAGTGAATTGGAGGGGGCTCGTGTGGAGCATAAACGCCAGTATTGACCAGATGGGCCGAACGGCCGCTTTCTGTGTTGCACCTTTTATGGAATTCATCACCAAGGATTGTCAGATTGGCACTGCCGGTGGAGGCCGGGCGGGAGGAGGCGCTGCCGGTGGAGGCCGGGCGGGAGGAGGCGCTGCCGGCGGAGGCCTGGCGGGAGGTGGCGCTGCCGGGGGAGGCCTGGCGGGAGGTGGCGCTGCCGGCGGAGGTCTGGCGGGAGGTGGCGCTGCCGGTAGGGAGGAGGTGCTGCCGGCGGAGGTCTGGCGGGAGGTGGCGCTGCCGGCGGAGCGAACGGTAGCCGCTGTTTTGCGGCTCCGGCTGAAGATGGCGGCGGAGGGCGGAGGGAAGGAGCTGAACGAGATCAAGTCGCAGTTCCGGACCCGGGAGGGAGCCTACAAGCTGCTGAGCCTGTCCGAGTATAGCCGCCCGAACCGGGTGCCCCTCAGCGCCACCCAGGGGACTAACCCTGTGCGGGTGTCCATGGTGAACGTGCGGGACCAGAGCGGCAGCGGGGACCGCATCTGCTTTAATGTGGGCCGCGAGCTCTACCTCTACCTTTACCGGGGTCCCAGGAAGGTGAGGCCGGGGCCAGAGCCGCCGGGCGGGGTGAGGGGTTCAGGCCCACTGACCAGGCCCGGGCGCTGAGTCCGGCGCCGCCCCCCTCCCTAGTTAATGTTTACACTGAGCAGAGGTCAGGCGGCGGGGCTCAGTGGTGGAGGACTGGGGCCAGGTAGTGTTGGGGTCAAGGGTTGGGTTCAGGTAGCAGGGCTTGTGGAGGACTGGGCCAGGTAGTGGGGGCAATCAAGAGTTGGGATTTAGTAGCAGCGAATGAAAGAATGGGGTATGGTGGTTATTGGTGCATGTGCTAAAGGAAAGCAAAGCAGGTCCGGGGCAGCAAATTCACTAGAATATAGGACATCTGATCCATTAGACCAGTGAAATACATGTGTATTTTTAAAGATGTTAGTGCCTGATAGCAGAGTTACTCAGTGAGCTAGCAAAAAGACCTTCACTCCTGTGTTGTACTTAACTTGGGAGTGTTCGATGGGACAGTGCTGACTGGAGTGAATACACTTCAGAAAATACTTCAATGGCTGGAGAGTCCCGAACTAGGGGTTATAGTCTCAGGATAAGGGGGTCAGCCATTTAGGACTGTGATGAGAAACTTCTTCATGCATAAAGTTGTGAACTTTTATAATTATCTACCCTGTCGATGCACAATGGATATGAGGGTATATGGGGATCAGGTGGGAGAGTGGTGTGAGGTTGAAGATCAGCCATGATTTTATTGGATGCTCAGAAATTGCAGGGTAATGGAAATCTGGAACATTCTTCCTCCCCATACAAGCTGTTGAGGCTTGGGGCTCAATTGAAAATTTACAAACTGAGATCGATATGTTTTTGTTATGCAATGGTATTGGTTACTGAACCTAGGCCGGGTAGCTGGAGTGAAGATACAGCTCAACCCTGTCCTAGTTGAATGGTGGAATGGGCTCGATGGGATGAATGGCCTCCTCCTGTTCATATGTTTCTAACATGTTATGCCTGGAGTTTTGAAGGCAAACAAGATGTAGATTTTTTCCATCTTAAAACAGTTCTGTTATACTTGCAGCACACACTTGGCTTCTTGTTTACAGTTGCAGCCTTGTCGCCTTGGAGGGATTTGGGCCATTAATTTGATACGAGTTGTAAAATGTTAGCTGGTTTAGCTGCTTGTAGTACTGACACCCAAAGTCATCTTGACTGAAAATGAGCCTTTTATGTTCTCCTTAGGCGGCAGATCTGAGTAAACCCATTGACAAGCGTATATACAAAGGGACACAGCCCACCTGTCATGATTTTAACCAGTTCACTGCCACGCCCGACAGTGTCTCGCTTGTAGTCGGCTTCTCCGCAGGACAAGTCCAGTACCTGGATCCGATCAAGAAAGAAACCAGCAAGTTGTTCAATGAAGAGGTAGTATGATCGCCCAAATATGAGTTGCACTTTCGAGGTTCGACTGTGATTTGGACAGTCACTTTATAACCAAATGGGCAGCAGTTTTGGTTATCTGGTCCTAGAGTGACTGAGAACGTTCCTGAGTGTACTACCCCTGTCCTTACAGTGTAGCTTAAGCATTCACCCATCACCACTGTGCTCCTGGTTGACCAGTGCCTCGATTTTACGATTCTCATCTTTGTTTTCAAATCCCTCCATGTCCTCGCCCCCCTCCTTATCTCTGTAACCTTCTCCAACTGTACAACCCTCTGAGATCTCTGTGGTCCTCCAATTCTGGCCTCTTGCGCATCCCTGATGTTAAACGCTCCACCATTGGCACCCATGCCTTCAACCGCTGAGGTCCTAAGCTTCAGAATTCCCTCCCTAAACCTCTCTACCCCTTGTTCCTCCTTTAAGACATTCCTGAAAATCTACCTGTTTGACCAGTCGTCATCTGTCCTAATATCTCCTTATGTGGCTCAGTGTCAAATTTAGTTGATAATGCTCCTGTGAAATGCCTTGGGACTTTTTATTCATTAAAGGTGTCAAGTAAATGCAAGTTGTTGACTTTTTATTTTATTTATTTTTTATTTAGAGATACAGCACTGAAACAGGCCCTTCGGCCCACCGAGTCTGTGCCGACCAACAACCACCCATTTATACTAACCCTACAGTAATCCCATATTCCCTATCACCTCCCTACACTAGGGACAATTTACAACAGCCAATTTACCTATCACCTGCAAGTCTTTGGATGTGGGAGGAAACCGGAGCACCCGGCGAAAACCCACGCAGACACAGGGAGAACTTGCAAACTCCCCACACAGGCAGTACCCAGAATCGAACCTGGGTTCCTGGAGCTGTGAGGCTGCGGTGCTAACCACTGCGCCACTGTGCCGAGTGTATCCGAGTCTACCCGTGGCCATGCACTGGTTTAATTCACCTTTGAGCTATGGGAAAGACTATTTGCCTTATTCCAGCCTTTCCACTGGGATGAATAAGGAAGAGAAGTAACTGAGAGACGGTCATCACTCTTCCCTATTCCCTGGACTGAGAGGACTGGGTGGCCGCCTACTGAGGGCCATAACAGACAAGACTTCCATTTAGTGAGATCTTCCTCCCATTCACTCCATTCCGATAGTTATTTTATGATCACTCTATTTACCCTTTCCCCACAACTGTCGTCCAATCATGGCATGTACACTATGTACTGGGACTTTCTTCCCACTGAACTCACAGAATGAATTGGACTTGGGATCCCAACAGTCATCCATGTGGGTTAGATTTAAACCCAGCTCTTTCTGTATCCTAAACCTGACCTTTCACTTGCTTGAACCTTTTATTTTATTTTTATTTATTTATTTAGAGATACAGCACTGAAACAGGCCCTTCGGCCCACCGAGTCTATGCCGATCAACAACCACCCATTTATACTAATCCTACATTAATCCCATATTCCCCACCACCTACCTAAACTAGGGGCAATTTGCAATGGCCAATTTACCTAACAACCTGCAAGTCTTTGGCTGTGGGAGGAAACCGGAGCACCCGGCGGAAACCCACGCGGTCACAGGGAGAACTTGCAAACTCCCAAACCTTGGAGGAGATGCAGTGTGTGATTGGCCAAATGTACTTTTAAATGCTCAATATTTTGAAATTTGCAGGAAATCCCTGAATCCGAAGTATTTGAAAGCTGTAATGGGATTTATATCCTGGGTTAAACTCTCCAGAATTACCAGCTCCCACCATGTTCCCAAAGCTCATCCAATTCATGATTTTCTCCACATCATGGGCAAGTTTTGTGCTGATAATTGCCCCTAGTCCACTTTATGTTGTTCACTGAAAGCCAAGGTTCTCTGATCTGCGCTTGGGCATATTTTGGATAAGAGGGCACCCCCTTCCACTCCCGGGCTTCTACCCCAGGCAGCCATCAATGGGACTGGAAACTCCTGTGAGGGATGGGCCGGGATCCCAAATCCCTCCAGTGCTGCTAGTTTTTGTTTTCCTGTTTCTTTACAGATGTTTAAAGGTGGTTTCTTTCTCTTTGCTGTGTAGAGATTCATCGACAAGACCAAGGTGACCTGCTTGAAATGGATGCCAGAGTCAGAGAGCCTCTTCCTTGTCGCCCACACCAGTGGCAACCTGTACCTCTACAATGTAGAGCACCCATGTGGCACCACCGCCCCCCACTACCAGCCGCTTAAACAGGGGCCTGGCTTTGCAGTGTACACCTGCAAAAGCAAGTCGAGCCGGAACCCGTTGCTGAAATGGTCAGTCGGCGAGGGCGCCCTCCACGAGTTCGCCTTCGCCCCTGATGGCAAGCACGTGGCGTGCGCCAGTCAAGACGGCAGCCTGAGGGTTTTCCATTTCGACTCGATGGAGCTGTACGGTGTGATGAAGAGCTACTTTGGGGGGCTGCTGTGCGTGTGCTGGAGTCCAGACGGCAGGTACATTGTGACGGGGGGTGAGGACGACCTGGTGACGGTCTGGTCCTTCTGGGACTGCCGGGTGATCGCTCGGGGTCATGGCCACAAGTCCTGGGTCAGCGTGGTGGCCTTTGACCCTTACACGAGCAGCGTTGACGATGGGGACCCGCCAGAGTTCAGTGGCAGTGACGAGGACTTTCAGGAGCATGCCCCCTTCACCCGCAACCGGACAAACAGCACTTTATCCCGACTCTCCAAGCACAACTCCACGGATGGCCAGGCAACAAACGTAACCTACCGGTTTGGCTCCGTAGGGCAGGACACTCAGTTCTGCCTGTGGGATTTGACGGAAGACATTCTATTCCCCCATCAGCCCCTCTCTCGAGCTCGGACGCATACAAACGTGGTGAACACAGCCATCCCTGGCTCCCTGAGCTGCGGAAGCCACACCAGCAGTCTCACGCTGGAAGCCAGCATGGTCAACTCCATCCCGCACTCGCTCTCCCGGTCGAACAGTCTGCCACACCCGGCTGTTACGAATGCCAACAGCAAGGCCCACGCGACGGACGGGGGCATCCCCTTCAGCATCAGCAAATTTGCAACACTGACACTCCATGAGCGCAAAGATAAAAGCGTGGAGAAAGACCACAAGCGGAACCACAGCATCGGGCACGTCATCAGCAAGAGTAATGACAAGCTCAACCTGGTCCTGAGAAACAAACTTGACTCAGCGAAGACTTTGGGGACCACTTTGTGTCCCCGCATGGACGAGGTGCCCTTGCTGGAGCCTCTGGTCTGTAAAAAGATTGCACACGAGAGACTAACGGTGTTGATATTCTTGGAGGACTGCATAGTCACTGCTTGCCAAGAAGGCTTTATTTGCACATGGGCACGGCCAGGTAAAGTGGTGAGTATGGGAGGTGCAGAGACTGACAAGAGTAGTTATCTCTGTAACCTCCTCCAGCCTTAGAACCCTCCCAAGATCTCTGCGCTCCTCCAATTCTGGCCTATTTTAAACACTCCACCATTGGTGGCTATGCCTTCAGTTGCCTAGGCCCTAATCTCTGGAATTCCCCTCCTAAACCCCTCAGCCTCTACTTTTCATTCTTTTTAAGACTGCTTTTAAAACCCAGCTCTTTGACCAGCCTGTCCCAGTATCTCGGAGTATCTCCCAGTATTATGCGGCTCGGTGTCAAATTTTATTTGCTAACTCTACTGCGAAATGCCTTGGGATGTTTGATTACATTAAGGGTGCTATAGAAGTGAAAGTTGTCGTTGTTAGTTGAGAATAAGCCGTTGCAAAGTGCTGTTTGAGAAGAGCTTGCTAACATTCTCCGAGTACTAGAAAATCACAGCACAAGTAACACAGGTTCTTGGAGTAGTTTGTACCCATATGTAATCTCCCTTATTTCTGTAACATTCACCAGCCCTACAACCCTCCAAGGTCTCTGCACTCCACCAATTCTGGCCCTTCGCGCATCCCCAATTTTCTTTGCTCCGCTATTGGCGGCTGTGCCTTCAGCAATTTGCGCCCTAAGCCTCTTCGCTTTTCTCACCTTTTTAAGATGATCCTAAACCTAACTCTGCAACCAATCTTTGGGTCGTCTGTCCTTTTATCTTCTTTAGTCTGCTAATGCACCTGTGAAGAACCTTGGGACGTTCCACCACGTTTAAGGTGCTATATAAATACAAATTGTTGTGCATCTAACCTACAGGAATAGCTAAACAATAATGAGTGAACCCCTCCCCAAAGGTGGTAGGATTATGAACTTGCAACAACAATAGCTTCTTTATAGCACCTTCAACATAATAAAACATGCCAAGGCTCTCAACAGGGGGGTTATAAAGCAAAATTGGACACTGAGCCACTAAAGAGATATAAGGGCAGATGGCCAAAGGCTTGGTCAGAGGTAGGTTTTAAGGAGCATCTTCAAGGAGGAAGAAGTAGTTTAGGGAGGGAATTCCAGAAATTAGGGCCCAGGCAGCTGAAGGCACAGCCCCCCAATGATGGAGCAATTCAAACCAGGTATGCTCAAGAGGCCACTGGACATCCCTGGACATTTGCTCAGGGATCATTTTCCTTGCTACTTTTTTCTCTTCCCCTCCTTCCTGGTGACGCTTACCCTTTCTGCGTATAGTTCCCTGGAACCAGTCATATGAACAGCCTCTCACGCCTGTTCCGCCATTCAGTAAGATATGGACCTGACTCCATATACCTGCCTTTACCCAATATCCCTCAATACCTTTGATTCACAAAAATCTACCAATCTCACATTTAAAATTTACAATTGATTTAGCATCAATTGCCATTTGTGGAAGAGAGTTCCAAACTTCTACCACCCTTTGTGTGTAGAATTGTTTCTTAACTTCACTCCAGAAAAGTCTGCCTCTAAATTTTAGGCTATGTTCCCCTAGTGCTAGACTCACCATCTAGCAGAAATAGTTTCTATCTACCTGATCAGTTCTCCTTAATACCTTGAAAACTTCAATCAAATCAACCATTAATGTTCTAACTTCCAGGGAATACAACCCTAGTTTGTGTAATCTCTCCTCATAATTTAACCTTTGGAGTCCAAGTATTGTTCTCATAAATCTCCGCTGCACTTCCTCCAAGGTCAGTACATCCTTCCTAAGATGTGGTGCCCAAAATTGAACACAATACTCCAGGTATCATCGCTCTGGTATTTCATTCATGGCCATTTTTAAAGGATAATCCGACATTGTGTGTGTTGACAGGCTGATTCTCTGTGAAGATGTCACAGCTGATCCTGATCCCTCTCCTCACTGAGGTCCTTGCAAACTCTGGCCAACAGTACTCACTTGATACCCACCTGGGCAGGAGCCCAGCAAGTACTTTTCTATCCTGTGCCCAGGAGGTGATGAGTAACTAGTCATAAGCCAGGGATTAAAGCTGGGTCATTCGTGGTTAGTGTAGTTTAGTTGCTTAGTACATTCACTGAGCATGGTGGAAATGCTGCTGTGGTGACAGCTTAACAGACATCTTTAAATTCCACCTCAGTCCCTTCCATCTCCTTTTCCACATTCGGACACCTCATCCCCCTCCTACCTCTCCTTAGGATCATCATCTTCTACACCAAGTCCCGCTTGCCCCACCTGCCTTCCTCACCAAGTTCTTTTACTGTCTGCCTTCAGTCTCTATACTGAGAAACACTTCAGTTTCTTTCACCTTAACAACTCTACTCTATCATGGCTGATTTCCTTACACTACCCTCCCCACTCCCCCGGACAGAAGTTGGGACACTGGATAGCACCCAGGAGCAGGACTTCCTACATGCCCTCATGGCCAGGTGCTGTGACCACTCGTGACGTTGATGCTGCTGTCTTGACTGAGATCATCTCACAGACTGGGTCTCTAATCTAGGATCGTCTGTACGGCTCAGCACTAAACACTGAGCCATCAGGGGAAGTCACTGTATACCACTACGGACTGGCTGTATTGCTGTGTTAGAATCATTAGAACACAGGGCTCCTAAGGTGTTTATTTTAAAGAGCTGGGTTACGGATACTTTGACCATATATGAATGTTCCTAGTGGTGTAGAAAGGGACCATGAGGTGGCATCATCCACTTTGCCGCTCTCCTATGTGACACTAACACCTTTGTTTGAAGGAATACGGTATCGTTTTCAGTTTTTGCCATTCAAACCTTGGGAAAGCACTTGGGGTTAGTGGACCCACCACCTAGGTGTAGGTGTATACTCTATAAGCAGGCCCTGCACAAGGGTGGTGGTTACTTTAACTCTTCCTCCTTCACCCCAAGTTCTTTGGATGCTGGGTCAATTGAAATTTCCATGGCTGAGCACAAAGGTTTTTTTTAAATTAGATAAGGGTATGGATCAAAGGTGGGTAAAATGGGTTGAGGTACAGATCAGCTACAGTGTAACTGAATGGTGAAACAGTCTTGAGGGGCTGAACCAGCTATTCCTGTTCCTTTTGCAATCTCTCTCTGTCACGGGGGTGGCTGGGTGGGTGCAGTGATTATAGAATCATACAGCACAGGAGGAGGCCGTTCGGCCCATCTTCCTTTTGCCTGCTCTGTGAAGGAACTATCCAATTCATCCTACTCCCCTTCTCTTTCTCCAAAGCGCTGTAAATGTTACCCGCACAAATATCTACCCAATTCTCTTTTGATAGTTACTATGTGGAGAGTTCCAGATTTCCACTACCCTTTGTGGCCATCCTAGCTGTAACTTTAAGATTGTGCCCCCTTGTTAACCGTTGTGTTGTGGTGACCTGTGTGTGTGTGTTTTCTATTTTCAGGGTTTACTGGCGGCACAAAATCAGGCTAATTCACCAAGTGGGACTGTGGTGTAGCTGGAGTCTGGGTGCTAAAGTACCTTCTGCTGCGTGGGCACTGCCAGTTTCTTGGTGCTTGCCCATTGACTGTCGGAGCTGCTGGTGCACTGACGTTCCAAGTCCTCAGATGAGGAATCCCTAAGCTGCACCCATCACAGGCTGAAACGAACTCCTTTATTTATTAGTAGTTTGAAACTAAATCCCTTGGAGCTCGAACCTCAAATCACTTCTAATTTATGTAACTGTACAGTCTAAATGTAACCCAGAGAGCAAAACGGGAAGCTTTATCAGTGTCTTACTACAGATAGATTATTATATATTGTGTACATAGACAAAGATGCAAAGGAACTAATTAAGGACAGGCAATCAGTGTAGTTCTCATCACAGTATCAGGTACGAGCAGAGAGCAATACAAATCCCACGAGCTTCAGAAATAGCATTTGGTCAAAAACAAGCCCCAATTTTTGGAAATGTTTATCTCCGATCTGATGCGTTAAAGTATCTGAGGAATTGAGGCCTTGACTGAACAATACATCTGCTGCTGTTTGCAGAGTGGGCCATTGGAGAGTTGATGGTCACTATTTTTATTATTTGCACTTAATCGAGTTCTACTAGAAACTGAACTGTGCACTACATTTGGTGGCATTACCTCTGGCTATAAATATTGTTCATGCTGTGATTTGCAATTGATAACAAATGACTGGTTTCTCCTTTATTAAAATATTTAAAATATGTTTCTAACACGGTAGGGTTGCTTTTCTTGACTTCTTCTAGCCTGGAGAGAGCAAGGTGATTCCAAGTGAACCTCTCCAAGCGTTGGGAGGTGGTGTGCACATGAGACAGCGCTGACCTTTTGTGTTTATTTCTGATTGAGATGAGGAGAAATCTCTCCAAATGGTTGTGAATCTTTGAAATTTTCTACCCCAGAGGACTGTGAATGCTAGGGTGTTGTGTTTGTGCAGGACTGACATTGATAAACTTGTTGGGTTCTAAGGGAATCGACGGCCATTGGGATAGTCCAGAAAAATGGAGTTGAGGTAGAAGATCAGCTGTGATCTTATTGAATAGTGGGGGAGGCTTGAGGGGCCAATATCTTATGCTGGTTTTAAGTTTACTCTGGCCCTTTTAATTTTCTGGGAGAGGCTGCTGCACATTTGGTCATATTTCTGAATATTCCAAGAACACAGCAGGAATTCAAGGTTTGGAAAGGATTCCTGCGATACTTTCTCGTCTGTGGGGAGTTTTTCTGTGCATTCTGTTGTGAGCAAATTTCTTTCAAAAATTAGTTGGAAGAAACTTGCCTGAAGGTGACGGGTGGGTAGGTAATGTGTTAATGTGTCCGCATGCAGTGTTTGTGTTATACCAGGTGAACTGCCTTGGCCCATCTCTCTCTGAGTGGGATGACTTGCTCTGTTACATTTTTTTCACCTTGAGTGAGATACTGGACTCATAAGGGGTGCATCACAGATTCATCAGAATGGTATCACAGCTTAAAGGGTTAAATTACAAGAACTGGTTGTATAAACATGTTTTCATTTCCCTTCAGTTCAGCTGGTTGAGGGGTGATCTAATTGAGGTGTTTAAAATGATAGAGATTCACTAAGGTAGATACAGAGAAACATCTCCATTGGTGGGGAATCCACTACTAGGAAACATAAATTTGAAATTAGAGCTAGGCCATTTAAGAGTGAAATCAGAAAGCTTTTTTAATCTGGCATGGCCTCCCCAAAAAGGCTGTGGATGCTGGTTCAATTTACTAAGATCGATAGATTTTTGATAGAGCTAAGGGTATCAAGGCACATGGAGCAATGGTGGATAAATGGAATTGAGGTACAGATCAGCCTCAATCTAACTGAATGGCCTCCTGTTATTTTTCTGTATTATCTTTTGAGTTGCTGCTTCTCTCTCGCCCTTTCCAGCTTTTCTCCCTCTTTCCTCATCAGCTTTTTCATGCTCTCTCTGATCATCTCCTTTTTCTTCCATACATTTCAATGGGGATGATTGACATGGCGCATTGGAAAGTGCACTGACTGGGACTGGGAACTACTCAAACTATGGAACTTGCGAAGATACTGATTAGTGGGTGGCTGTATTTTTCTGTAGCACGTGTGGGACGCCAGGGGAGGTATCCAGCCAAAGCCACGGCCCAGCAGACTATAGTCGGCTTACTGGCTGCAGCTGGTGAGCAGCAATTGGCGGGGGAGGGGTGCAGGTGGAGTAAGACATTAATTTAAATATCATTTCTAAAACATGAAAGCCCTGTAGAAAATTTTCTAACTCTGCAGCTCTTCCATCGCCTTTGCAGCAACCTGAATCCATATTGGCCTTTGACTCTCCAATTCTGCTGCCTAGGGACCAAAGCTTAGGGCAATTGTGTTCCATTTAATTGAATGCAGGCTTGTGGTCTCAAAGATACATTTGATCAATACCCTTTATTAAGCACTAAAATTCAACATACGTTGTGTGCAGTATTGAGAAGATTGGTACTAATTTTATACTTCTGAGTAAAGAACTCATCAAAAGTCTGAATTGAGTCCTCTGAGTACTCATGGGAGCCCTGTGCAAAACTAGTTAAGAGTTCCTGAGGTGTCTGGTAATTTACGAACATACAAATTAGGATCAGAAGTAGGTCATTCTGTCCCTCTAGCCTGCTCTGCCATTCAATAAGATCGTGGCTGATCTGTTTGGGTCTAGAATTCCACACTCCAATCTACCCAGATAACCTTTGATTCCCTTGCCTAACAAGAATCTATCTACCTCTGTCTTAAAAATATTCAGTGACCCCGCCTCCACCACCTTCTGAGGCAGAGTTCTAAAGTCGCACAACCCTCAGAGAAAAAAAATTCTCCTCATCTCTGTCCTAAAAGGGCGATCCCTAATTTTAAAACAGTGCCCCCTAGTTCCGGACTCCCCCACAAGAGGAAACATCCTTTCCACATCCACCTTGTCAAGACCGTTCAGGATCTTATAAACTTCAATCAAGTCTCCCTTCACTTTTCTAAACTCGTGAAAACAAGCCCAGTCTGTCCAACCTTTCCTCATAAGACAACCCCCTCATTCCAGGTATCAATCTAGTAAACCTCCTCTGAACTGCCTCCAATGCATTTACACCCTTCCTTAAATAAGGAGACCAAAACTGCACACAGTGTTCGAGATGTGGACTCACCAATCCCCTGTATAACTGAAGCACAACATCCTTACTTTTATTTTCAATTCCTCTTGTAATAAAGGATATCATTCCTTCAGCCTTCTTTATTACTTGCTGTACCTGCATTCTAACTTTTTGTGTTTCATGCACTAAAACACCTAGATCCCTCTGCACCTCGGAATTCTGCAGTTGTTCTCTGTTTAAGTAATACTCTGCTTTTTTATTCTTCCTGCCAAAGTGAACAACTTCACGTTTTCCCACATTATACTCCATCTTTCAGATTTTTGCTCACTCACTTAACCTATCTATAATCGGTCTGCAACCTCCTTATGTCCTCTTCACAACATACTTTCCTACCTATCTCAGTGTCATCTGCAAATTTAGCTACCATACCATCGCTCCCCTCATCTAAGTCATTGATATAAATTGTAAAAAGTTGAGGCCCCAGCAGGAATCCACTCGTCACATGCTGCCAATCAGAAAAGGACCCATTTATGCATATTCTGTTTTCTGCCAGCCAGCCAATCTTCTATCCTTGCTAATATGTTACCCCCTACAACATGAGCTCTTTGGACAATAACCTTTTATGTGGCACCTTGCCAAATGCCTTCTGGAAATCCAAGTACAGTACAGCAACGGGCTCCCCTTTATCCACAGCGCATGTTACTCCTTCAAAGAACGCCAATAAATTGGTTAAACATGATTTCTCTTTCACAAAACCATGCTGACTATTCCCAATTATCTTGAGTTTTTTTTAAGTGCCCAGCTATAGCCACCTTACTGATCGATTCTAACACCTTCCTCATGACAAACGTCAAGCTAATTAGTCTATAGTTACCTGTTTTCTGTCTCATCCCCCTTGAATAGAGTTATATTTGCTACTTTCCAGTCTGATGGAACCTTTCCAGAATCTAGCGAATTTTGAAAAATTAACACATCTACTTCATTAGCCACCTCTTTTAAGACCCTAGGATGAAGCCCATCAGGACTTGGGGACTTGTCAGCCCGTAGTTCCATCAGCTTGCTCAGCACCGTTTCCCTGGTGATTGTAATTTCACCAAGTTCCTCTCTTCCTTCCACCTCCTGATTTACAGCTATTACTGGAATGTTTTTGTATCATCTATAGTGTAAAGTATGTATCCTTTATACTGTTAAGTGTGTAGGATTAATGGAGGTTTAGTGCATATTGGCAACTTTTTGGGACATTAATGCTGCTATATAAATGCAAGTTGTTGTAAGCACACGTGCAGTACACAGTTAAAGCACCAGTATGTTTGTCCAGGTGTCATGCAGCCCACCTCTTCCCTTCACCCACCCACCCATGCGTAAAATAGTTTTATCTGTGTATTGTTCTCTGGACATTTTACATGCTTGAGTGGTGAGGCTGGCCTTGAATATCTGTACTTTCTCCCCTCTCATGACATTGTGATGTCCAAACCTTTCCTCATCCCTGATGCTTATCACTTCCCCACCAGACATCTTGGCATCCAGTCACTGCTTATTCCTTTCATGCTTCTTCCCCACAAGATTTCTTAATTTTACACCTTCTGCAAGAATAAGGACAAATGGCCATTAAGCCCCTTGAGCATCTTCCGCCACTCAATTAGATCATGGCGTATATGTATCAACTCCATTTACCCTCTCTGCCACCCTCCCCCCAACCTATATCCTTTAATCCCCTTGACTAAGAAAAACCTTTCAATCTCTTGAAATTTCTAATTGCACCTGCCCCCCCTCCCCCCACCTCAACAGATGTTATTTGTGGGGGTGGGCGAAAATGTGGATGGGGAATTCCAAATTTCCATTAAGTACAAGGCCTGTTACTTGCTCCTGTGGTGAGACTGCGTTCCCTCAGCTTGTTACAGTGAACACAGCTAAAAGATACGCTGCTAACCATGAACAAGGCCACAGGACATTCGGAAACATACTAATGGATGAGTATGGTACAGTAATTATGGAGTCAATTCTTCACACAAGGATAGAATCATAGAATGATACAGCACATTCGGACCATCGTGTCTGTGCTGGCTTTTTGAAAGAACTATCCAATTATAATCCTACTCCCCTGCTCTCTCCCCAGGCCCCTCACACTGAGCTGAACACATTTGCAAAAAGAGAAACAAGATGCCAAGACGGAGTGCGCTGTCTTTAGGTCTCAATGGTTACACATTTCCCACCGCCTCCAATGGTAATCTTACCCCAAAATAAACATTTTTGAAAAATCCCGAGATTGCAGAGCCCTCTTGCGAGATTCCAAGACAGCCTTAACTTTACTGAGAAATCACATGGCATGTCTGGGAGACGGCAAACCTCAGGGGAAACAGTGCGAGAAGACCACCAGGTAAAAGCAGTGGTGGACAGAGCAAGGCTGAGGGGAAACTGCAGCGGCAGAGAGTCGGCGAGAGTAGTAAATCAGAGCCAAAGCATGCGCTGAACACGAAATACTAAAATGAAAAGGTGCCGCAGCGGGAGCAGATTGAGCAACAAGGAAGTGCTAGTTTGCTTTATTAAATTGTTTGTTTTCTGCTGTTGAAATTCATTTGGTAGTAGTTTATATTGTGTTTTAAATTGATAAGATATAATTTTCAGTGCCTTCAGTTAACTTTTAGAACTTAGTATCCCCGTCTTTCAGAGGTCAGTTTCTAGGAAAGAATGGCAGAGCCGGGGTAAGAGAGTACGGACCTAAGGGAGTTCAGGGGTGGAGGGGCGGGAGAGTTACAAGTAGCTAGTACCTGTAAGTCGTACTCATTCAGATGGCCAGGAGGTAAAGGAGCTCGAACGTCAGGGATAGAAGTAAAGAAAAAATCTAAAGTGATGGCAGCACAAGAGGAGGAGCCAAGTGATGAGTTTTTTTGTCCAGATCAGGGATAAGTCTTAACTATTATTTCTGGTAAATTTAAATAGTAATCTAACAAATTGAGGCACAGCAGGGCAACTCAGTGCTGTGGAATGTGTATCCTATTCCATGTGAGAATGCCAGGATTCTTCTTGGGGATAGCACATTCCAGGAGGTGGTCACCTCAGAGCTTAACAGTGTGCAGGCCTAAAGGGAATGGGTGACTGACAAACAGACGAGGAGAACCAGGCAGGTAGTGCCGGAGACCGAAGGGCATTACTTTTTATTTGTTCATGGGATGTGGGCTTCACTAGCAAGGCTTGCCCATCCCTAATTGCCACAGAGAAGGTGGAGGTGAGCTGCCACCTTGAACGCTGTTGCACAAGTGTTACATTGCTCTCTAAATGGCATTCCATTCTGAATACTGGTGTACTGATGGTTTCTCTGTAGAGTACAACAAGAGCCAACTACATGGCACCGTGGGTGGCTCAGCCGTGCAGGGTGGAAAGAGGAAGGTCAGAAAAGCAAGTGACCGGAGATTCAATAGTTAGGGGAACAGGCAAGCATTTTTGCAGCCACAGATGTGATTCCAAGATGATATGTTGCCTCCCTGGTGCAAGGATGTTGCTGAGTGGCTGCAGAACATTCTGGGGGGGGTCAGCCAGAGGTAGTGGCCCATATCGGTACCAATGACATCAATAGAAACAGGGATGTGGTCACAGTCTTTGTGACTTTGATGATTGATTTCAGTCCTGTGGCGGGGCAGAAACCTGATTGGAGGGATTCAAATATGGAGTTCTGGGAAAGAAGGGGTCAGATTTAGGAGGTGAACATCCAAGAACTTTAGAAGAGAAAGGGAAGTTGGAGTGGTAGTTTGCAAGGACAGAGGGGTTAAGGGTTTTTTTTGCAGAGAAGGGTGATGATAGCAGATTTGACAGGAAGGGGACAGTAGCTGAGGACAGAGAACCGTTAACAATATCAACAAACATGGGAGCCAGGAAGGGAAGCTGGGTGGTCAGGAGTTTAGTGGTAAAAGGGTCAAGAGAGCAAGAGATCGGTCTTATCGACAAATGTTCTTTAACCAAATATTTCTCTATTTTCACTGTTGTGAAGTTCTCTAATACAATTTTTGTAATATTGCTTAAGTCATAATTTGTCCAGTCCCAGATCTCAGCTCACTGAAGTTCATTCTTATATAGTTTAAGATAAAGCCTTGGCTTGTGACCAGCTTTCTCTCGGTGCTGATTGGCATAGACCAATGGGACATGGAGCCAATTATAGTTGCTGCTTTTTGGTGAGTTCCTCATTCTGGTACACTGAAGACACAACATCAGGCTTAGAGCGAGCAGGTGGAAAAAGGTTGTTCTCTCAAAATAATTTTAAATTTAACACTTTAATTGATGTAATATTTTCAATTGTTCATTTTACTAATAGCTCTCTGTACCCTGTCACGCTATCAACATTTGAGAACTGTTGGAACTGACGTTTTTGGTGAATGGGATTGATATTTTTTCTTACTTGTTTACGGGATGTGGGTATCATGGGCAAGGCCATGTTTATTATTCATTCTTTGCCCTGAAAAGATGGTGGTGGGCCTACTCCTTGAACCTCTACAGTCCGTGTGGTGATGGTGCTTCCACATAGGTGTTAGGTAGGACATTTCCAGGCTATTGATCCAGAAATGATGAATGCACAGTGAGAAATATCCAATTCAGGATGGTGTGTCACTTGGAGGGGATGTTGGTTTAACATCTCATCCAAAAGACGGCAACTCCAACAGTGCAGCACTCCCTCAGTACAGAAATGTCAGCCTGGATTATGTGCTCAGGTCTCTAGACAGGGGCTCAAAACCGCAAATTTCTGACTCTTGATGTGAGAGTGCTACTCAGTGCCATGGCTGACACTAAATTAGGTTTAGAAGTGATTCCCTTCTCAGATGCCTTGACACACCCACCATTTTATGTCTAAATTCAAGTATAAAGTTCTAGCATTCACTGTGCTGTTGAATTTTCTTTTGGGACAGTGACACAGAGTTCAGTAAAACTATGTTAGTAGACTAGCTGGTTGATGTTGACTTATATGCAAAGCAGTCTTGCAATAATAGAGTGATGTTAGATACAGAGAGTCATCTTGCTGCCCCGTAGATGGCCTGTTAGATGTTTTGAACCTAATTACCAGAGTCAACTTTTTGATTCTTCTGATTGTCAATAAATTTTAAATAATATTCTAAAATACCACCCCAGCCCCAGCTAATAGGCAAGTCAGCAAGGTGAATGTATGGCTGAAAGACTGGTGACGAAAGAAGAGGTTCTATGTCGTAGGACAGTGCACCAGTACTGGGACAGGAAGGAGCTATCCCACTGGGACAGGCTCCACCTGAACCGAAGTGGGACCAGTAACCTAGTGGAAAGGGTAAATAGGGCTGTCAATAGGTCTTTAAACTAGTAGGAAAGGAGGAATTTGGTGAAAATAAAATAATTCTGATGATAATTGAAATAGGAGATGAAAGATCAGACCAAGGTAAGGAACAAGGGTAACAAATGCAATTATAAAGCAGAAATACAAAAGAACCATTAAAAATAAAGTAAAAGGAACAACTGTTAAAGACAAATTAAATTGCTCATACATCAATGTGCATACCATTCAAAATAAAATAGGGGAACAGCAGGCAAAAGTCAGTAGTGAGGAACCAGATGTAGTAGGAATAACAAATGTGGCTGCATAAAGAACTGGCAACTAAATAATGCAGATTACAACATAATCAGAAACATTAGGGAAGGAAGAGGAGGTTGGGGTAGGTGTTCTAATTAGAGATAACAATGGCAGTAGAAGATATGTAATGAACAGAAGGTTAGAAACAGAGTACATATGGATTGCAATAAAAGATCTGCATAAGGGATCGATCACATTAATAGGACTATATTAACAAGCCACTTAACACTGGAAAGGAGGTGGGGAAAGAAATCTATAAGCAAATATGTGAAATGAGTAAAGGACAGAATAGTAATTTTATAGGGTTTAATTTTCCCAGTTAATTTGGGGGTAAAGAGGTAGAAAAAGGGGTACAGAGAGTGGTGTTTTACAAAGTGTGGAGGACTCCTTTCTTGCCCAACAAGAGAGATCCATTGCTGGATCTAATAGTGGGGAAATGAACCAGAGCAGATATAAGTAAGCACTGGGGAACATCTAGCCAATAATGATCACAACATAATAAGGTGTAAGATAAAGATCGAGAAGGACGTAAGTAAGACGAGGACCAAAGTAACATTTTAAAAAAATATTTTAGGGAACTAGGATGGAACTAGGGAAAATAAACTGGAAAGATTTACTGACAAAGAAGTGAAACACTTAAAATGGTGATCAGTAAAGTCCAGCAGAAAAAGAATTTACTGACACAAATAACAAAAGAAAAATCAGAATAAGGCTACTAATGGATAAACTCAAGAAATACAGTGAAATTTTATAATTATTCTGTAATTACTTAGCCTTAATAATTACCATGGAGACGAACATAATGAACACGTGCCCCTCCTGGTCTTCTCTTGATTGGACGGTAGGCGTGGCCTTCCGATCATCCAACCACCGGTGCTGGAAGATTCTGGAATCGGGCTGCGCGAGAGGAAACGGCACAAAGATTTAAATCGCGCCGCCCGTTAGCCAGTAACTTCCCCGCTGAGAGAGCCCCATTAGCCGCCCTCCGGCCCCGCCTGAAAACCGAGGCCCGCGCATCGCCCACCGGAGCCGGAGGACACGCTCGCAGGCCGGCAGTGCGGCCAAGCTGACTGAGATGGAGGAGGAGTCGTACAAGGTGGTGTCGGCGCCGGCGGTGGAGGTGCGGATCACCAGCTCGTTGACTTCGTTTGTCTCGGAGAAAAGATTCAACCGCGGCATCACCGTGTCCGAGCTGAAAGTGAGTGAGTGATGGCCCCGGGGAGCGCGAAATAAAACTTGGGAGAGGCACACCGAAGGCCCGTGGGGGTCAGGACATGGGGCGGAGTCGGTTAGACGTGGGCGTTGCCATGGTCGGAGTTCAGGGGCGGGGCCGGCTGGAGTTGGACAGAGTCGTGGGCGGAGTCATGGGCAGGCGCAGCTTGGCATGGGCGGGGTTTAGGGGCGCGGTCAAGTGGGCGGAGATTCGGGGTCAGATTGACATGGGCGGGGTTTAAGGTGCGCCTGCACTCTTTATGCTAGCTTTCATTGACGGGTGAAGTTTTAAACCGGCTGCCCGGTGCAAGCTGCGTAGACCGTGGGCTCTAAGTGCTGTAGAATCTTTTAGTAAGTGCCTATGTGCAGCTTTTTTGCTTTCTATAACTTGTCTTATGTTCTTCACGGTTCAAAGCTGTCTAGTTGTCACCACTTAAAAAATAGTTTTTTACATGCATCAGGATATGGAATACATTGGAAGATGGGAATATTTTTCCACTTGGAGTGCATGGTGTCAGCATTAGACATTCCCAGATTATGTGCAGATCCATCGCCTCTACCTCAACCAGTACCTCAGGAGAACATCCGATATTGATTTAAGGCAGATGCTTAGAATGGAATGGCGTGCCATTTATTTGGAGAAAATTAGAGGGACAAAACACTGGCTTGGGCCCACCTTGAAAGCTGTGTGCTGTCCTGTGCATTGCTGCACGGGGGGAACGCCCTGACCTTGGACCAGAAGCAAAGATGCTCCAATATAAAAGCCAAATACTGCAGATGCTGGAAATCTGAAATAAAAACAAGAAAGTGCTGGAAATAGTCAGCAGGTCTGCCAGCATCTGTGGAGAGAGAATCAGAGTTAACGTTTAAGGTCTGTGACCTTTCATCAGAACTGGCAAAGGTTAGAAATGTAATAGGTTTTGAGCAAGTGAAGTGGAGGTGGGAGAGAAGAGAACAACAGGGACGGTTGGGGTTTAGGGGGGAGGAAGAGAACAAAAGGGACGGTGCCTGATGAGGCAGAGGGCAAGAGAGATTAACTGAAAAGGAGGTCATGGGGCAAAGGGAGTGTTCTAATGGTGTTGCTCTTTCACCATACCATTAGTACTCTCCCTTTGCCCCATGACCTCCTTGTCAGTTAATCTCTCTTGCCCTATCACACGCTGTCCTTTTTGTTGTCTTCCCCCATTCCTGCTCCACTTGCTTAAAACATTTCTAACCTTTGCCAGTTCTGATAAAAGGTCCCAGATCTGGAACGTTAACTCTGCTCTCTTTGCAGATGCTGAGTATTTTCAGCACCTTGTTTTTATTTAGGAAAGGTGCTTCAGCTGATTACTGGGATTGGGCATTTGTGATATGAGAAAAGAGAATAGGTATCTGGTGGGATACATCAAAATTTTAAATGTATTATTGGGGGGAAAGTTAAAGATTGGAATAGAACAGGTTCAGAAGCCAAGCAAGATAGTAAGGCAGAGGTATTGATTGCTTCTCTCTGCTTAGCTTTCCTATCAACCAAACAATTTATTTTAATAGTTTTAGGAGTATTAAAGAAAGTAAGTATGTAACTTGATGGGTGTGATCTAGTAGTGATTGGGAGCTAAATATAACTGGATATAGGATTAGTGGTGTGATGTTGGAGTCATTGTTTACTGTAAGCTGAGCAAGTGCACAGCAGTCTGGAGTGTACCACGCAGTACAACAAAGAGGCCACACACAACCAAAGTTCCCTTTAATACATAAGTTACTCAGGTTGGGAATAGAACAGAGTACACTGGTGTTCAGGATGTTATGTCTTTGCACTTTTTGAAAGATTTGGAGAAAGTGTTTATTTTAATGTTGTCTTTTAAAGTGTTTTCACAAGTATTTTTTGCAAAAAGGGCTTTGACAAGGTTAAGATGCTAATTTGCCCAGAGTCTGTATAATTTGTTTCCCTGCCTTGGAAATTTCACAATACCTTGCATCTGTTGTTTTGGGAAGTCCTTGATCACTCATATTTTCTGGCTGTTGAATCAACAACAGCTTGCATTAAAGGCACTATATAAATATAATAAAATGTCCCAAGGCACTTCATGGAGCATTATTAAAATAAAACAAGACACCGAGCCACATAAGGAGATATTAGGTTAGTTGACCAAAAGCTTGGTCAAAGAAGTATCAAGGAGATAAGATTGCCTGTGCAGTGTCCAGCTTGTCATGTTTTTAAAGTAGAAGGCTGCTGGAAGCAATGCTTCTGTTATGGAGTTAGGTAGCAGATCAGCCATGATCTCATTGAATGATGGAGTAGGCTCGAGGGACTAGATGACCTATTGCTGTTCTATGTTCCCCCTAAGGTGTGTGGATGTGCAGCAACCCAGAAGGTACCATGCAGGCTGCTCAGTTCTGTTTAAGATAATTCGCATGCACGGCTGCTAAAACATTTAAAAGATACCATGCATTGAAATGAACAAGTTGCACACCACAAAAAAAGTTAGAGGGAACACTGGCTAGAAGAATGCAATGAAGAGAATAGTTAAGAATTAGATTTAAGGCATATGGCCCCACTGATGAGGAAGCATAGCTTTTTAAAATTTTTATACTACTCTGCAAAGTAAAATTTGTACCAATTTTAAAATAAGACTAAGGTATGCAAACCCAGGATCCAGTTTCTGTTTATTGTGATGAACCTGTTTTGAAACCTTGCTGTTCATTTTTTACAATAGTGCAAACTGGAACTGATTGTGGGCTGTCCTGCCTCCTGCATGGAGCTGCAGCTATTCAGTCCAGATGACAAATTCATCAGCTTGGTGGACCAAGATGATGCACTGCTCGGATCCTATCCTGTTGATGACCGCTGCCGGATACATGTGAGTATAAATAGCACCGTCAGGTAACTGTTTTCACTAAATGTGAACCTCTCAACTGTTTAGTTTGAAAATAGAATTTTTACTTCAGATAAAGATTGTAAATTTACAAAGATCTTGCTTTTTAATCTTGTACTTTTTAATATTCCTTTTTTAATTGTCCTTTAATACCATAGTTTTTTTCAGTCTTCCTTGGTCTTGTTGATTTCTCTAATTCCAGCACTGAACACAATCTAGGCTGGCACTAGAATGCAGAATTAAAGCAGTGCTTCACAATTGTGCCTGCTATCTTTCTGAATGTGATGTCGGACTAATAGTAAATGTCTGCCTATTCATATCAATGGCTCTATTTGAAGCTGCTCAAGAAGCTGTCCTGTCCTTACTATTGCTACCAAAAACAATTAAACTGTTCGTCTCAGTCATTGCTTTTTGTGGGAACTTGCTGTGCACAAAATTACTACTGCCTATGTAATATTTGCAGCAGTTCAAAAAGAATTAATTTTTGGTGGAGCATTTTGGAACATCCTAAGCAACATAAGACACTTTGTTTTAAGTTTTAGGAGTGTTATTGAAAGCAAGAATCCAGCTTGATGAGTATGAAGTTGTAGTGATTTGGGAGCTAAATATCCCAGGATATAGGATTAGTGATGTGCTGTCGGGGTCATTGTTTCCTGGAGGTTGTGTGGATGAGTGTGTTCCTTCTGTCATTCTCCCAGTTCTCAGTTTCATCATCCCACTGCATCTTCACAGAAGTACACTTATTATATTTCGGCAATGTTGAGCATTGCTGAATAGTTTTCGTTGTTGGTCTGTAAATTGGTCTACTGATTTCTCTCATCCTATTCCAGTCAATTCCACCATCTTCCTTTCAAATTTAGACTTTTTGAAATCCAAAACTTTGGTTTGCAATGTGCCTTCCTCTCCTTCAATTATCATGTTATAGACACCGTTCCAAGTACTTTCTACCAGATTGCTAGCGCTTTCTGCTGCCTGTGTTCTAAGTCTAACAAAGTCCTGTTTACCCATCACCCCCTGTGCTAACTGATCTACATTAGCTCCTTGTTAAATAATTTTTTTATTCTCATCCTTGTTTTCAAATCCCTCCTATCTTTGTAAATGGTGTCAGCTGTGGCTCAGTCCGTGGTTTACTCACCACTCTGGCAGAAGGTTGTGGGTTCAAGTCTTGCTCGAGGACTTGAGCACAACAATCAAAGCTGACGCTCCAGTGCAGTACTGAAGGAGTGCTGCACTGTCGGAGGTACCCTCTTTTGGATCAGATGTTAAAACCAAGGCTGTCAGGTGGACGTAAAAGATCCCATGGCACTATTTCAAAAAACAGCTGGGGACTTATCCCTGGTGTCCTGACCAATACTTATCCCTCAATCACCATTACAAAAATAGATTGTCTGGACGTTATCACACTGTTTGTGGGGGCTTGCTGTGCACAAATTCACTGCCACATTTTCTACATTACAACAGGGGCGTAAAGTACTTCATTGGCTGCAAAGCACTTTGGGATGCCCATTGGTCACGGAAGGCGCTATATAAATACAAGTCTTTCTTTAATCTCCTCCAGCCCCGCAACCCTCTGGTCTCTGCACTCCTCCAATTCTGACTGCTTGAGCATTCCTGATTTTAATCGCTCTACCATTGGCAGCAGTGCCTTCAGTTGCCAAGGCCCTAAACTCTGGAATAACCTCCTGAAACTGCTGCATCTCTCTTTCCTCCTTTTAAGAGGGTCCTTGAAACCTACTGCCTTCTATCCTAATATCTCTGTGCTTGGTGTCAAATGTTTTTTGATAAAACTCCTGTGAAGTGCTTTGGGATGTTTTACCACCTTAAAGGTACTGTATAAATACAGTTGTTGAAGTTGCTGCTGTTGTCGTCATCCATTGCTCTTAACTAGTGTTGCTTGATCCCTTACTGATTTTAGGCATTTTGCTTCAAGAAAGACTTGCAGGTTGATGGGTAAATTGGCCGTTATAAATTGCCCCTAGTACATGTAGGTGGTGGGGGAATTGAGGGAAGGTGGGGATGTGGTAGGAATATGGGATTAATGTAGAATTAGTATAAATGGGTGGTTGATGGTCAGCACAGACTCGGTGGGCCGAAGGGCCTGTTTCAGTGCTGTAACTCTAAATAAATAAAATAAACAATCCTGAGTGTATTCAGTAAACCTATTCCCTTTCCTAGTGCTGTTGTTTCTCTTTCAATCTGTCTCCAGTTTAAAATCCCTAATTGCCACTTACTGACTGGACCTAGTTTGAAATTGGCCCAACTTTCCCTCCATCTAAATGCTGCTTAGATCATATCTCTTTAGGCTACTCTCACTCTCTTGCTCCTCAATCTTTAATTATCACAGCTAATTGTGTACAAAAACTGATGCTCTTTCAAATACTTACCATAGATGTTTAGTTAAAATCTGGCAATACAAAATAAAGGTGAATTAGTTAGTAAATTGTGTATATAACCAACGTACAGGCCCAAAATTCAAAATTCGTCTTAATGGAGAATTGTAGAATAATTTTCTCTAATATCCCACATCAAAATAGCAATGTATTCTGAAACATACAGTTTTGATCATGTTAAAGAATTTTTAAAAATGGAGATTGCCATATTCTTGTACAGTTTTCATTTGAGAGAAATTTCACTTCCTGGAATCTAAAAGAATGAATCAGATGAACCTTTTTTTTGAAATAGTACTAGTCTTTGGAGTGGTGTGAAATTGCTACAAAGTGAATTCATTTTGCCCCATCATTGCTGCTGAGCTGACAAACAAAAAAATGTAATAGTATTACAATCTTTTAAAGTGTTAATCCTACAGTTGATAAATATAAGATTCACTAAATTACCAAAATGCCACATGTAGGTGGAGAAGTTCTGTTAAGTATGGATTGCAGTTATATAGGAAGTTTTGGCACAGTACTGAAGATTTGGATTTCTGGGGCAGATTATCAGTCTGTCTTTACTATACTGGAATTGTGCAGAATGGTTATTGCTATCTTTCCTTTAAAGTTAACTAGGGTGATTATTTCAGATGTTTGTTTTGTAGGTAATAGATCAAAGTGGAGTGAAGATTGGCGAGTTTGAGGATGTGTCTAAAGTTATAAAGTATGAAATGTCCAATGAAGCTTATGACCAGCGAACAGGTAAGATGACAACAACTTGTATTTACATAGTGCCTTTAATGTAATAAAACATCCCAAGGCAATTCACAGGAGCATTATAAAGCAAAATGATACTGAGCCACTTATGGAGATGTTGGGTCAGATGACCAAAATCTTGGTCAAAGAGGTAGGTTTTAAGGAGCATCTTAAAGGAGAAAAGTGATGTGGAGAGGCTATGGGGTGTAGGAAGGGTATCCCAGAATTTCGGGCCTAGGCAATTGAAGGTGTAACCACCAATGGGGATGCTCTAGAGGCCAAAATTAGAGGAGCCCAATATGTGAGGGTTTTGGGGCTGGAGGAGATTAAGAGATAGGGAGGGGCAAGACCATGGAAGGATTTGAAAACAAGGGTGAGAATTTTAAAATCAAGATGTTGCTTGACTGGAAGGCAGTGTAAGTCAGCAAGCACAGGGATAATAAGGGAATGGGACCATGTTTGGCTCAGGCTAGAAATTACTTATGAAGTTTAACCCTTACTTTTAAATTTATAATTGCTTTTGACTTCACATTTCACTTAATTTGGCTGTTCTAGTGCAAAAATTCTGAAGTTTAGTTCTTGAATAACTTTTGATGAATCAGTGTTGAGAAGCTTTGAGAACTGATCCTTGTGGAGCTCCTATTAATCTCTAACTTGTACGGCAGCATTGCAAAACAAGGAATCGAGAATGGGCACCAGCTAGCTAAATGTCTTTGTCCAAGCTGGCACAGTGGTGAGATGGCAGCATTCCATGTTGATAAGTAGTGTTGCTTAGTATCTGCTGAGTAACTAGGAATATGGTCAAAATGCAACCACTTCATACTGTTTTCCCTTATCTGATATTAATTATCAGGTCAAACAGGCCTGTTTTCCTCATAGTTTTTTGCCAGCTTCTAATTTCCATTTCCAGTAGCTCATTTAAAAAAAAATCACTCAATCCATCCATCCCTGTGTAAAGGAAAAAATACAAAATGTTGTAGTTGGATCTAGGTTGATCTTGAATCAATCAGGTATTCTCTTCCATGGGGAAGGGGAGTTAATGGATGCATCTGGGAGAAAGTACCAAGCTGGCATTGCTGAGAGCTGATGGATAAAGTTTAGTGTGTAACAATGGTCAGGAAAGTTTCATTTTCCACCCCCCCCCCCCCCCCCCCCAGGATCCATTTGTTCAGTTAACATTTGTACTAAGTTGTTGATCTATGTCTCCAGCTTGTTGGAGCAATGTTAGCTGAAAGTGCTTCTGACAGTTTGTAACCAAACAATTAACTGATTTCTATTTTAGATTCGATGCGTTTGTTCCTGAAACGCAGTAAATTGGGCTTGTATAACGAGGAGCAGAAAGCAAAGGAACAGATCGAGCTTGAGCAAAGGGTACAAGAGGAAAAGATTTTGGCAGATGCTATTCTAGTTGGTGCAAGGTGTGAGGTTCTAATCTCGGGGCAGCCATCCAAACGGGGAACAGTAATGTATGTTGGTAAGTTGGTTTGTAACTTGGCAGTAGAATCCACAGTGGTAAAGTTTGAAGGAAAATTTGCCTTGCATTATTTACCACCTGCATGCTCTGAGACAAAAAGCTATAATTTGGACTGTAATCTGGGAAAGCAGCTGATCTCTCAAATCAGGACAGTTGTTCAGAGTTTGTGGGCTTAGCCCTAATTGTTTAACAACCATAAATATCAAGGGCAGCTATGGATTATGTTCGTAATAAATTCTAAGTATGTGAATTTGGCTGATCTAAAAAGGGATAGTTTCACATTTAAAGTATCTTCCTCTCCTCAAAAGTGGTATTTCATTCTTCTATGGGTATCAGATGCCCTCCTTATCCCCACACAGATTCCTTTGTGTTGTATCTTTTGTTGATTGAGATGAAAACTAGAGTTGACTAAATGTATTTATGGTCCATCTAAATTTGGAAGACCATTGCTCATCAGGCTGCCAGCGTTAATGGAACCGCTTTTAATGCAGCTTTGGTCCCTGATACATTCCATGCCCTTGATTTTGGCTAACCGTTATGTCGCAACATGTTCTGTCACAGAACAGTAAGCTTTGAGGTAACATCTAAAGGGGAAGAGAGGATTTTTGTATAGTAAATGTAAGAAATAATGGTTCTAAAACTATGCTGGCCTGTGAATTTTACTGCTTTTCTCTAGAGCCTTGGTTGGATACCAAGTGAGTGTATTTCTGTGTTGAAATGTTGCATGCTTCTGAGGTACCCTGAAAACTTTTCCTTTTTTTTATAAAAGAAAACTTGTTTGTTACGACCAGGTGAGAAAGGGGTCTAGGGGTTCCCTCTCTGCCTTTCCCTGGTTTAACTGTATCAGGGTTTAATTTTAAAAACACCGTGTTTTTAGATCCCCCTCAGTGAATCCTCGTTCACTGATTTCTTTGCCTTACAATTGGAAAGCAATCAGACAGGTTTTCTTAGATTTAAGCAAGAAAGGTGGAAGTTTATTAATCTTAAACTCTAATTTGGTTAACGACTACGAATAAGCGATGTGACCCTGCTAGCATGCATACGCGATAAATACACGCAGATAGAGATAGAAGTAGAAAGAATAAAGGGGAAAAGTTTGAGGCAGTAGCTGGGATCTATTTATGGTCCTTTGAGTTCGATGTAGAGTCTCTGGTTGCCGGTAAGTTGCCGTTTCGTTGGGGCCCAGTGAACACTTTAAAACTTGTTTCGATGTAGAAGTCTTTTCTGTCTTGAGGTTTAAGTGACTTCATTGGATCCAGAGATTAGTGAAAGAGAGAGAGGGAGGGGCTCTCTTCCAAGTTCAGTTGCAATCTGCAGTCTGACCCCGGGTGTCCTGTGAGCAGTTCAAAACTCCAAGTTGGCCAGCAGGTTAGTCATGTGACTAACCCCTTATTTGGAACAAACGCTCCTGTGGTTTTTGGATTTCAAAGCTCTTGGGGTGGGGGTGCGGGGTGGTGTAGTGCTCTTACACCGACAAGGTGTGGATCACCGTTGCCCAGACCAATCTCTGTTAATTGAATCAGTGAGCAGTTTCCATTGTCTTTTTCTGGATGACTGTCTCTTAGATTGCAAATTTTTTCCAGTCACTGCTTATCTCCTTAAACAAGTAATCTCTTCTTTCCAGCAACAGTTTAAAATTGATGTTCATAGGATGACATTAATATGCCTCATTCTTGGCAGGTGGGGGTCTTCATGACACCTCCACACCCAGCAGAATGAAAAGTGATTTTTTAAAAAGCATTTCATAAGAGGGACTAGAGAGAAGAGTAGGTACTGGAAAACACACATGCATCTCTCTCATTCATTCAGAAATTCTAAAACCTGTTACAGCCTGTCTTTTGGTAGCAGTGCTGCTTTAAACTGCCCTTTTTGGCCTCCCAATAAACATGTAATTTTTTGGGGAAGTTTTTCAGTTTGTACATTTCCAGGACTGCCTAGAGTGTCTTTATTTGTGTTGAGGTCTGCAGGGGGAGGGGTTAAATTTAATTAGCCCTAGGTTGGAGTTCTGCTCATGGGCGGCGACAGTACGTGGAACCACTCTGAACGCTCTCAGTGCTTTGAGTCATGCAAGGGCTTTTCACCTTGGGGAATGGTTGGTTCCCTTTTCTCACCGTGGGGGAGGATTCCTTGCTAATCTTCCCTTTGTCTTCTGAGACACTCCTGCTTGCAGGTATTTGTCCAGATTCTACTGCATGTCCCTGCGGCACTTTGACTAGGTGAGGCATCACCCTCACAGTTTCTCTGCCCTCTTGACTTTCTTTTTCTCTGCAGGTTCCTGTAAATGCTGTTAGCAACTCAGGTGGGGTGCTTCTAGTGTCTGCATTTACATAGGAGGATGTGGAGTCTAACTTTTCAAACATTTTGGGGTTGACTGACTGGACAGTAGGGGTTTTCTTCCGGGATTGCTCCCTCAATTCCTTTAACCTGCCATCTTGGTCCCTTTTTTTCCCCTTTCCTTTCTAACCTTTTGCCAGTCTTATGCCTGCATGTCCCCTTTTGTTCTCAGCAGAGGGTTGCAGTTCACCAACCCTCTGCTGGAGGGTCCTCCAAACACCGATACAGGACTTAGGGGTGCAGATTTCACTGTAGGTTGGGGTTTCCCCTCAACCTGGCACATGTGGCAGCTCCTGCAATACTCCTCCACATTTTTGTGGAGATTTGGCCAGTCAAACTGCTGTCTTATGCAGACTTAGGTTTTTCATGTACAGACGTGTACAGCCACTGTAATCTTGTGGGCCATTTTTAATATTTTTCTCTGGTACCTCTGCGGCTCCACTTACTGGTGAAACACTGTCCACTCCTTGCCCTCAGGTCTGTGAGGAGAACTCCACTTCCTCATCGAATACCTCATTCTTTAGATAGTAGCAGTCACGGACTCCCTCTGCTTCAATTTCAGACTGGACAGCCTGTGCTAACTCTCTCAATACTGGGTCAGCTCATTGAGCCTCAACTAGGAAAGATTCATTTATTTCATTCCCTGGGTCTTCTAACTTTGCAAAGAAAGTCTCAGGCAGACAGACCTCATGGTCATCTGCCTGCAGTGCCAATTTATTCTCTGGGGAAGCTGATTTGATCATGGCCTGATTCACTATACGTTCAGGGAAAATGCAGGAGATTGTCTCTTGTCACTGCCTGGTCTATCTGACCTACAATCTCTCTTTCACTACTGATCATAATTCAGTCATAATTAACATAATTATGGAAAAAGACAGAGGTAGAACAGGAGTTAGAGTTCTCAATTGGGGCGAGGCCAATTTTACTAAACTGAGGAGTGATTTAGCGAAAGTGGACTGGAAACAGCTACTTGAAGGTAAATCAGTGTTAGAACAGTGGGGGAGATTCAAGGGGTTCAGAGTAAACATGTTCCCACAAAGAAAAAGGGTGAGACGGCCAAATATAGAGCTCCTTGGATGTCAAGGAGCTACAGGGTAAGATGAGGCAGAAAAGGAAAGCTTATGTCCAACACCGAGAACTCAATACTACAGAAAGCCGAGAGAGGTATAGAAAGTGGAGGGGTGAAATCAAAAAGGAAATTAGGAAAGCAAAGAGAGGGCATGAAAGAATATTGGCAAGCAAAATCAAGGTGAACCCAGAGATGTTTTATCAATACATTGAGGATAACTAAGGAGAGAGTAGGGCCCATAAAAGACCAAAAAGGTAACCTATGTGGAGGGGCAGAAGATGTTGATATGTTTCTTAATGAATACTTTGTGTCTGTCTTCACAAAAGAAGGGGACAATGCAGATATTGTAGTTGAGGAGGCGTGTGAAGTATTGGATGTGATAAACATAGGTAGAGAGGAAGTATTAATGGGATTAGCATCCTTGAAAGTTGATAAATCACCACAGCCAGATGAAATGTACTCTAGGTTGTTAAAGAAGCAAGAGAGGAAAAGCAGAAGGTCTGACCATCATTTTCCAGTCCTCACTGGATACAGGTGTGGTGCCAGAGGATTGGAGAACTGCTAACGTTGTACCTCTGTTTAAAAAGGGAGCGAAGGATAGACCGAATAATTATAGGCCAGTCAGTCTAACCTTAGTAGTGGGCAAGTTATTGGAATGTGTTCTGAGAGAGAGGATAAACTGCCACTTAGAAAGGCACAGGTTAATCAATGATAGTATGGATTTGTTGAGGTATGATCTGGTTTGACCAACTTGGTTGAATTTTATTTATTTATTTAGAGATACAGCATTGAAACGGGCCCTTCAGCCCACCGAGTGTGTGCTGACCAACAACCACCCATTTATACTAACCCTGCAGTAATCCCATAATCCCTACCACCCACCTACCTACACTAGGGGCAATTTACAATGACCAATTTACCTATCAACCTGCAAGTCTTTGGCTGTGGGAGGAAACCGGAGCACCTGGCGAAAATCCACGCAGTCACAGGGAGAACTTGCAAACTCCGCACAGGCAGTACCCAGAATCGAACTCGGGTCCCTGGAGGCTGTGGTGCTAACCACTACGCCACTGTGCTGCCCCACTTTTTGAAGAAGTAACAAGGAAGATAGATGAGGGTAGTGCAATTGATGGATTTTAGCCAGGCTTTTGACGAGGTCCCACATAGCAGACTTAAAAGAAAATCCCATGGGATCCAGGGAAATGCAGCAAAGTGGATACAAAATTGGCTCAGTGACAGGAAACAAAGGGTAATTGTTGACAAGTGTTTTTGCAACTGGCGGGCTATTTCCAGTGGCATTCCGCAGGGCTCAGTACTGGGTCCCCTGCTTTTTGTGGTATATATTAACGATTTGGACATAAATGTAGGGGGCATGATCAAGAATTTTGCAGACGACCCAAAGATTGGCCGTGTGGTACATAGCGAGGAGGATAGCTGTAGGCTGCAGGAAGATATTGATGGTCTGGTCAGATGGGCAGAAAAGTGGCAACTAGAATTCAACCTGGAGAAGTGTGAGGTGATGCATTTGGGGAGGTCAAACAAGGCAAAGGAATACACGATTAATGGGAAAATACTGAGAAGTGTAGAAGAAGTGAGGGACCTTGTCCACAGATCCCAGAAGGTAGCAGGACAGGTTAAGAAGGTGTTACGACCAAGTGAGAAAGAGGTCTAGGGTTCCCTTTCATGCTTCACCAGGTCTTACTGTAACTGGGTTTAATTTTAAACAGTGTTTTGAGCTCCCCCTTGGTGATCCTTGTTCACCGCTTTCCAATTATATGGCAGACACCAGCACAAACAGGTTTTCTTAGCTTTAAAGAAAAAAGATTGAAATTCGGTTGACGCCTACGGTTACATGACGCGCCCATGCATACACAATACGCGCATGTAAATAGAGACAGAAAAATAAAGTTTGAGGCAATATCTGAAGAGTTTTTGCCATTCCATTGGAGTCCAGTGCATGCTTTAAAACTTGTTTCGATGTAGGAGCCTTTTCTCTCTTGAGGTTTAAGTGACTTCAGTGGGTCCAGAGATAGTGAAAGAGAGAGAGAGAGGCTCTGTTCCAAGTTCAGTTGAAATCTGCAGTCTGACCCCAGATGTTCTGTGAGCAGTTTAAAACTCCAAGTTGGCCAACAGTTAGTCATGTGACTAACCCTTTATTTGGAACAAATGCTCCTGTGGTTTGTGGATTTCAGAGCTCTTGGCGGGGCGGGGCGGGGGGGGGGGGGGGGGGGGAGGTGTGTAGTGCTGTCTCTTACACCGACCAGATGTGGCTCACCATTGCCCAGACCAATTTCTGTTAATTGAGCAGTTCCCATTTTCTGATGCAACTGTCTCTTGGAATGCAAATATTTTCCAGCCACTGCTGATCTCTTTAAACAAGTCATCTATTCATTCCAGCAACAGTTTAAAGTTAATGTTCATATGACAAAATTAATATTCCTCATTCTTGGCAGGTGGGGGTCTTCATGACATTTAGCTTGTTAGTTCCAGTAGCACAGTTTCAAACCTGAAACAAGGATCCACAGGCCTGGCCTCTTTGGGTCAGCCAGGAGCCCATTGTGTCTAGTTGTAGATCTAGTTGCACATTGCATTGCCACTTAATGTGTATTCATAGTAAACATTCCAGTGTTCAGTCTAAGTTTGCACATTGTCTCAAATCAATAGTGTATGTCTCATGTATGTTTTCTGTTTCAGGTCAAACTGATTTTAAACCAGGATACTGGATTGGACTGAAATACGATGAACCTTTAGGAAAACATGATGGCAGGTAAAGTCTTTGCTGTGGAATTCGATTGCTGCCAGTGATTGGTTATTGAATCATGTGCTGAAATAGCATTTAGAATGTAAAACTACCACAGTAGAATTAGTTTCTTCAAATAATTGCTTTTGTTTCTTTTGCAGCGTGAATGGGAAGAGGTATTTTCAGTGTCAGTACAAGTATGGTGCCTTTGTGAAGCCACAGTCTGTAACAGTGGGAGATTATCCAGAGGAGGACTATGGCCTAAATGATGAAATGTGAATGCTAGTTGCCTACGTCTTGGAAGCACTGACACTCTGTCTATGGACTTGTGTCCTGATGATCCTGAATACAATGATTCCTTCTCCTCCGGTGCTTGAAGTTCCTGAATAGGTTGGGACTTGTTGGTTGACATGCTTTGCAGATAGCATTTGGTTCATGATGAAATAGAGACATCCATTACTTTTATATTTGCAAGATTAATATTCCCAGTTTACACTAGTTACTTGTAAATCTGTACAGAATGTGCTAAGTAAACTAGTTTGACAAAAGACAATGCCCAAGTCACTGTTGGGATCTCTGTGTAAACATTTCGATGAAAAGTTGCTGGTCCTAATGTAAACTATGGAGATTAATATCATATTGCATCAGACCAAGACCATGGCTCAATAATGCGCATCACTACTCATTTAATTAACAGTTGTGAAAGAACAGTGTTCATCTCTTCTGAACCTAGTGTCTTTTATACTTGGGTATTTGGCTCACTAGGGCAGAGGTCTGAGCTTCCTGCTGATTCCCACAGTAATAACTTTAGCTAATACTGTTTGAAAGCTAGCAGATTGTATGACACTTGTTTCTTGGGATAGCAGGTCACAACTATATTTGTTATATCTTTTTAATTTATTCTGCAAAACCTGTGGGTGCAACCTTTGTGAACAAAAGGCTTTAAATCTTGCATCAATGCTGCCTTGATTCTGTATTGAGCTAAATTATTTATGCAGAGGACAATGTCACATCAGCTGAGTAAAAGGTTGGATGATGAACATGTCTTATTTTTACTAATGTTTCCTATATTCTTTCCTGGTGAGTTTATAACACTTAATTGACATTTAAAGTTTGCATTATCTTGCCAAATACCCACTTTATTTTAAAAAAAAAAGGGCAATGATTTACTCCTGTGTCACTGAAATGTTGCTTTATAACCAGGGTGTGCACATAAAAATGTTTGTGTTGAATGAAAAGGATATTTTTGTTTCTGCCTTAACTTGTACTACTGGACATTCTTGCTGACAGTCCTTTAAAATCCAGTGAGAAATTTAACAATTAAGGTATAGTGCTGTTCACTTAACTCTCCATATTTTTGCTTCACACAAATGTTTTCCAGAAGAAAAAATTCTCTTGCAAAACAGTTACTTTATCACCAAGATGTGTGTGACAGTTGGCTGCACAATTAAGATTACCTCTGCAGCAAAGTTTTGGCACATGTACACCAATGTATTTTTTGATGATGTAAAAGATAGTGGAGAAATAAAGCATCCTTGCCTCATGGAAGCTTTTCATTTGAATTCCGGTATTAGTTATTGAGTTGGCCATCTGCTGTGTAAACATCATTTCATAAAATTATAATTGATTTTTGTCGGCAGTGAAGTGCTCATCAGAACTTAACTCTAACCAGCTTTTGACATGAGGGTGGTAGGAGGAGAAAGGTGGTACTTGAGATGAATGTGCTAAGAATCATTGACTATAGTCGTGCATGGACAAAATAGAGGGTGGAGGCTTGAGAGGAGAGAGAGCAGCCAATTATATTGTCTTTTGTAGGTCGTGCTATTTTGCTTGGAGAAACAATGATTAATTGATCTGTACAGGGGAGCCAAACTGTGCTTGTTGAGGGGAGCAAGAGTGGTCAGCAGCAATCTTAGAGGAGCAGGGTTGAGTGGCTGGCCTGAGCACTGGGGTGGAAAGTGACTGTGCGCTGAAGGGTAAGCTGGTAGGTGTACGATGCTGGCAGGTGGCACTAGGAGAAAGGGGACAGCAAGGTTGATAGCTGGCACTGTGCTGGGAGGAGTGAAGTAGTGAAGGTAAAATGAGAACAGGAGTAGGCTATTCAGCCCCTCACGTCTATTCTGACATTGTTAGAACATGGCTAATATGTTGTCAGGCAACCCCCCCCCCCCACCAACTACCTGCCAAGACTGAGGCACAGGTGATTTCATCACATGAACGTTAAAACTTAAGATTGCAAACCCCTGACTGGAAAGATATTTGCATAGTAACTAGTGCAGTTGGAACAAGGGACAAAGGACTGTGCCCTGACCCATTTAACGAACAATGGACTTTTGATTACCAGACATTGAAGGTGGGAGAGCTAGCATTCCAGGTTGACTGCCAAGATAGCAGAATCCACAAACACAGAAGTGGTCAGAACAGTTTTAGTCACATGACTAGCTGGCTGTTGAGATTTGAACTTCCAACAAGGGATTTGAACTCCGAAAGCTCCTGGTTTGAGAAGACCTTTCTCCTGCCTGCTCATCTCTTAGGGAACTGAATCTTGTGAAAACAAGTGAACCTCAAAGAGAGAAAAGTCTCCTACATGAACAAGGTTTAAGAATACTGGGCCCCAACGAGAAAAGCAAGACTACCTACAATCAAGTGAGCTCAAATCACAGTAAACAAGAAACTCTTCTGAAATTGCCTCAAACTTCTCTACTATATTTTCCTCCTCTTTTCTGTCCCTATTTGCATGTGTATATCACGTGTGCATGCTAGCATAGGCGTGTCGTACATCTGTAGGCGTGAACAGTATTAGAGTTTAAGATTTAATAAATTTCACTTTCTTTAAACATAAGGAAGCCTGGTTATGCTTATTTCTTTGCCTTATAATTGGAAAGCTGTGAACAAGGATTCACAAAGGAGGAGCTCAAAACACAGTGTGTTAATAATTCAACTCTGTTACAATAAGATCCCTAAGCAAAATACCCCTAGACACCTTTCTCACCTGGTTGTAACAATGTACATCAACTCTATTGACCTTTTATATATGTTCCTTGGTATGTCAACAAAACAAAAATTTAACACCTGTTTTGAAAATTACAGTTGTCCCAGCATTCTGGGTCAGGCTGGACTACTGTTTTGTATTGCTTTCTTTTTAGTCTATGATTTTTTTATGTTTCAATAATATTTTCGGGTTGGGCATGAGAAAAAATTAAAAGACTCTGGGTCGGGTCAGGTTTTGATTTTATACCCGAGCCAGGCTTTAGATTACGTCACATTTACTCACATTGAATGCTATCTAACAGTTTTGCCCACTCATGTAATCTGTCTATATCCCTTTGTAACTTACTGTGCTTCCAACTGTTAGCTGGAAACTTGTATATACAACTGTTCCTTCAGCCAGATCATTAATATATAGTGAAAAGCTGAGGCCTGAGCAACACCACTTATCATCTGAGTACTACACTTCCTACAGCTCTACACTCTCTCCTGCCTCTCAAACAATTACTAACACATAAAAATATTTATAGCACAGAAGGCGACTATTCAGCCTGTTATTTCTGCTCTGGCCAAAAGAGCTATTCCGTCTAATCCCACTTTCAAGCTATAGTCCTATAGGTTACAGCATTTCAAGTACACAGTCAAGTGTTTTATAAATACCATGAAGGTTTCTGTCTCTACCACCCTTTCAGGCAGTGAGTTCCAGACCCCCATCACCCTCTGGCTGAAAACATTACTCCTCAGCTCCCCTCTAATCCTTCAACCAATTACTTTATACCTATGCCCCCTAGTTATTGACTCTTCTGCTAAGAGAAACCGATCCTTCCTATCCACTCTATCCAGGCCTCCTAATTGTATACGCCTCAGTTAAATCTCCCCTCAGCCTCTTCTGTTCCAAAGAAAACAACTCCAGCCTCTATAATCTTTTGTCACAGCTAAAATTCTCCATTCTTAGTCAACATCCTTGTAAATCTGCTCTGTACCCTTTCTGATCCTGTAATGTGGTGTCCAGAACTGTGTGCAGTATTCTAGCTGTGGTCTAACTTATATATATCCTACCATTTATTGTGCATTCCTTTGCCTTGTTTGTCCTCCCAAGAGCACAAGAAATAGGAGCAGGAGTAGACCATAGGGCTCATCGAAACTGCTCCATCATTTAATATGATCATGGCTGATCTTCGGCTTCGACTTCATGTTCCTGCCTGTTCACCATATCCCTCAATTCCCCAAGAGACCAAAGACCGGTCTATCCCAGCCTTCGATGTATTCAACAATGGAGCATCCACAACCCTCTGAAGTAGAGAATTCCAAAGATTCACAACCCTTTTGAGTGAATTATTTCTCCTCATTTCAGTCCTAAATAATCGGCCTCTTATCCTGAGATTATGTCCCCTTGTTTTAGATTCCCTGAGCAGCAGAAACAATCTCTGTGTCTACCCTATCCAGCCCCTTTGGAATCTTGTATGTTTCAATGAGATCGCCTCTCATTCTCCTAAACTCCAGTTTACTCAGCCTCTCAGCATAGGACAACCCCTTCATCCCAGGGACCAATTTAGTGAACCTTTGCTATACTGTGAGCCTGTGAGCCTTACTTCGGTTGTGGGTAAAATGTTGGAAAAGGTTATAAGAGACAGGATTTGTAATCATCTTGAAAAGAATAAGTTCATTTGCGATAGTCAGCACGGTTTTGGGAAAGGTAGGTCGTGCCTCACAAACCTTATTGAGTTTTTCGAGAAGGTGACCAAACAGGTGGATGAGGGTAAAGCCGTGGATGTGGTGTATATGGATTTCAGTAAGGCGTTTGATAAGGTTCCCCACGGTAGGCTATTGCAGAAAATACGCAAGTATGGGGTTGAAGGTGATTTAGAGCTTTGGATCAGAAATTGGCTAGCTGAAAGAAGACAGAGGGTGGTGGTTGATGGCAAATGTTCATCCTGGAGTTTAGTTACTAGTGGTGTACCGCAAGGTTCTGTTTTGGGGCCACTGCTGTTTGTCATTTTTATAAACGACCTGGATGAGGGTGTAGAAGGGTGGGTTAGTAAATTTGCGGATGACACGAAGGTCGGTGGAGTTGTGGATAGTGTCGAAGGGTGTTGTAGGGTACAGAGGGACATAGATAGGCTGCAGAGCTGGGCTGAGAGATGGCAAATGGAGTTTAATGCGGAGAAGTGTGAGGTGATTCACTTTGGAAGGAGTAACAGCAATGCAGAGTACTGGGCTAATGGGAAGATTCTTGGTAGTGTAGATGAGCAGAGAGATCTTGGTATCCAGGTACATAAATCCCTGAAAGTTGCTACCCAGGTTAATAGGGCTGTTAAGAAGGCATATGGTGTGTTAGCCTTTATTAGTAGGGGGATCGAGTTTCAGAGCCACGGGGTCATGATGCAGCTGTACAAAACTCTGGTGAGGCCGCACCTGGAGTATTGCGTGCAGTTCTGGTCACCGCATTATAGGAAGGATGTCGAAGCTTTGGAAAGGGTGCAGAGGAGATTTACTAGGATGTTGCCTGGTATGGAAGGAAGGTCTTACAAGGAAAGGCTGAGGGACTTGGGGTTGTTTTCGTTAGAGAGAAGGAGGAGGAGAGGTGACTTAATAGAGACATACAAGATAATCAGAGGGTTAGATAGGGTGGATAGTGAGAGTCTTTTTCCTCGGATGAGGATGGCAAACACGAGGGGACATAGCTTTAAGTTGAGGGGTGAAAGATATAGGACAGATGTCAAAGGTAGTTTCTTTACGCAGAGAGTAGTAGGGGCGTGGAACGCCCTGCCTGCAACAGTAGTAGACTCGCCAACTTTAAGGGCATTTAAGTGGCCATTGGATAGACATATGGATGTAAATGGAATAGTGTAGGTCAGATGATCGGCGCAACATCGAGGGCCGAAGGGCCTGTACTGCGCTGTAATATTCTAATTCTAACTGTCTCCCATGCAAGTATATCCTTAAATGTGGAGACCAATACTGCACACAGTACTCCAGATGTGTACCCTGTACAATTGTAGTAAGGCTTCTTTATTTCTGTATTCCCCAAATGCATTTTCTCACACTGCTCTGGATTTAATTCCATTTGCCACTTTTCTGCCCAGGCTATTGAATTTTTGCCATAGTCTACAACCTTGTTCTTCGCTATCAACTACGTGGCAAAATTTTGTGTCGTCTGCAAACTTCTTACTCATGCCCCCTACATTTAAAGTTTAAATCATTGATATACTCCACGAACAGCAAGGGACCCAGTACTGAGGCCTGTGGAACCCAACTGGAAACAACCTTCCAATCACAAAAACATCCATTGACCATATAACCCTTTGCTTCCTGCTACTGAGCCAACTTGCCACTTCCTCTTGGATCCTATTAACTTTGAATTTTCTGACCAGTCTGCTGTGTGGGACCTGTTTCAAAGCCTTGCTAAACTCCACAGACTACATCAAATGCACTACCTTCATTCTCAGAAAAAAATCAATCAAGTTAATGGGATGCAACCTTCCACTAAATCCCTGCTGACTATCCTTGATTAAGCTGTGCCTCTCTTAAATGATGATTTACATGTGTCTCTGAATTTTTTCCAATAATTTGCCCACCACAGAAGTTAGGCTTACTGGCCTGCAATTACTTGGGCTAATCCCTCCTTTTTTAAATAGTACAACATTAGCAGTCCTCTGGCACCACACGTGTAGCCAGAGAAAATTAGAAAATGGTGGTCAGAGCATCGACTATTTCTTCCCTTGCTTCCCTTTGAAGTTGCGGATATATTTCATCTGGGCCTGGTGATTTATCCACTTTCAAGGATGCTCAAAACCTTGCTATTTTCTCCCTCACTACATTTGCCCCATCCAACATTTCACACTCCTCAACTACAATGCCTGCTTCATCCCTCTTGTGAAAACCAACGCAAAGAACCATGCCCCCGTCTTCCGCCTCTACACAAGTTATCTTTTAGGTCTCTAATTGGGCCCATTTTTTCCTTAGTTTATCCTCTTGCTTTTCATTAATTTATAAAACATCTTTGGATTTTCCTTGGTTTTAACTTGTCTTCTCTGCTTTGCTAATTTTCTTAATTTCATCCCTGCACTTTTTATGCTTTATGATTGCTGTGGTATTGAGCTTGCGGTGTCTAACAAGATTTCTTTTTGTCATCCATCTCTGTATTGATACCTGGGAGGGTTCAGATTTGTGAGTCCCACTCTCTTTGTGGGACCTTATTCCCTCTAAACCCTCTTTAGCTCCTTCCCACTGCTTTGACACTGATTTACACTCAAGTCGTTTCCTGTCCGCTTTTGCCAGTGTCACAAAGTCACCAACAATTATCCCCAATTCCATGGGCTATGATTTTATTTTATCAATAATCTCTAGCACAGAAGTTTGCCAGATCAAGGGGAACTGCAAGAAGCAGCACTGCAGACAGGTAGCGATCAGCTGGGAGGAGGTCCAGCGACGGCAGGTAGCGCTGTGCTGGGAGGACCGGGGTCCTGGTGGCGCTGTGGTGGGAGGACCGGGGTCCTGGTGGCGCTGTGGTGGGAGGACCAGGGTCGTGGTGGCACTGCGCTGGGCGGACCGGGGTCGGTGTTGTGGAGTGGTGGCGCTGCGGTAGGAGTAGCGGGATTTTGCGGGTAAACCTCTATTGTGTAAATGGGGGGGGAGGGGGTGCGATTTTGGTGGTTTTGGGATTAAATTGCCGGCTGTAAAAAATGGGAACTGGGACGCTAATCCGACATGAAGGGCAACGAGTGCAGTGGGAGAAAGGCCCAACCCTGTGTAAATGGGTAACAGAGGGAGTGGACTGCTGAAGTTACGACGGTTTTGCGCCGTCTCAAAATTGGGAAACAAAAGTTGGATGTGATCAATGCGCTGAGGGAAACATTTATACAAAAGCAAAATACTGCGGCTGCTGGAAATACTCAGCAGGCCTGGCAGCATCATCTGTGGAGAGAGAAACAGAGTTAAAGTTTCAGTTCAGAAATGTTAACTTTCTCCACATGTGCTGCCAGGCCTGCTGAGTGTTTCCAGAATTTTCTGTTGTTATATCAAAGAGAAACTCATTGGATAAAGAACACATCAAGTTAATGGAAAGGGTTTTGCATAGTCCAACTATGAAACCATGTTACACTTGTGTATCTTCTGTGAAAGCATTCATACTTTTTTATTGCAGTTTCAAAAGTAACAAGCATGCTCTCCACCCTGAATTTGGACTTGACCCTACTTTTCTATCTGTTCCCTTTGTCTGTCTTCAGTAATCAGCCGTGGCTAGTGGGTTGCACTCTGAGTCAGAAGATTGTAGGTTCAAGTCAATCTCTAGAGGCCTAAAGAAAAATTCTAGGCTGACACTTCTGTACAGTATTGTGGGTGTGCCAAACTCAGCTGAGATGTTAAACTGAGGTCCTGTCTGCAACCTCAGGTGGAAACATATAATATTTACAACACAGGAGGAGGCAATTCAGCCAAAAAAAAGAGCATTCCAGCCTAATCCCAATTTCCATCTCTTGGTCTGTAACCCTGTGTAAAATCTTCCCTCAGCCACCTCTGTTGCAAAGATTGCAACCACAGCCTATCCAATCTTTCCTCATAGCTAAAATTCTCCATTCCTGGCAACATCCTCGTAAACCTCCTCTGTACATTCTCTAGTACGATCACATCCTACCAGTAATGTGGTGACCAGAACTGTACGCAGTACTCTAGCTGTAGTGTAACTAGTGTTTTATACAGTTCTAGCATAACCTCCCTACTCTTATATTTTATGCCTCAGATAATGAAGGAAAGTTTCATGTATGCCTTCTTAACCAACTTATCTCCCTGTCCTGTTCCCCTCAGTGAGCTTTCGGCACGCACTCCAAGGCCCCTCTGCTCCTGTATGCTTCTCGGTATCCCACCATTGACTAGCAGAGACCCGCAAAACATTGACACTCAAGTTAGTATCTTTATTGCAACAGTGCTTTTTTAACTACAGGATATCTAGTTATTCTTTCACCAAAGCCTTTAACAGAATCAAAACTTCTCACTCTGGAAAAAGCTACATAAAGCTGTCCATGTGTAAAAACAGGCCTAGGAATATAACTGCAAAGTTTGTTAAGTCTGGCCTTGTGATTTGTTTATAGTCATAGAATGTGGAAGTCTAATTGGCAACTGTTTTCTGCTGAGTTGAAAAGGTAGATTTACGTCTGATGGGCTCAATATTATACGAGGAATAAACACTCTATTTCCTTGCAATCTGCCCGTTTAATTCCAGCATGTGTCATCAAAGAAAACAGCTTCCCAATGACCAATCTTGTTCCATGACAAAGTCCTTGTGTAGGATTCAAGTTTCGTAGCAACATTATAACTGTTCTGTCCTTGAGTCTACGTTTGTGCGGTGGCATGCCCGCTGGAGTTAGACTGTGTAAAAACTCTGAAGGTTATAGACTGTTATCATCTTCTTTTGTCTGCAGAATCAACGCTGATTATTCTTTTAATTCACCGGACAGCTTTTCTAAAACTTTTTCATTCAAATCTAGTGAATCTTCATTTTTAGCACAAAAAGTAGCTTTCGAATAATAAGTTGTATTAAATAATTGTCCAAGCCATTTTGCCACGCTTAACAAATTCCATCATCTCCCTCCCATGTCATTCCATCATTCCCATGTCATCTCCCTTTTGCCATCCCCATCCCATCCCATTTCATTGCTCTGATGCCATCCCCATCCCATCTCTCATGGAAACAATCCCTCAAGCCAGGGTAATTTGTTGTTGAGCTGACCTTACTTTCCAGTGTTTTTGTTCTCCAGCAACATGCCTCGCCTTGGGAGATGTTTAGTTTAGTTTAGAGATACAGCACTGAAACAGGCCCTTCGGCCCACCGAGTCTGTGCCGACCATCACCCATTCATACTAATCCTACACTAATCCCATATTGCTACCACATCCGCACCTGTCCCTATATATTTCCCTACCACCTACCTATACTAGGGGCAATTTATAATGGCCAATTTACCTATCAACCTGCAAGTCTTTGGCATGTGGGAGGAAACCGGAGCACCCGGAGAAAACCCACGCAGACACAGGGAGAACTTGCAAACTCCACACAGGCAGTACCCAGAATTGAACCCGGGTCACTGGAGCTATGAGGCTGCGGTGCTAACCACTGCGCCACTGTGCCGCCAGGTTGTGAAAGACACTATACAAATCCAGTTCTTTATTTTTTAAAGAAATCACTATTTTGAACTGTCAGTGCACAGAATTGTTACAGCGCAGAAGGAGGCCATTCAGCCTATCGTGTCTGCACCGGCTCTCTGAATGAACAATTCACTCAGTGCCATTCTCGCGCCTTCTCCCCGTAACCTTGCACATTCTTCCTTTTCATATAACAGTCTGATTCCCGTTTGAATGCTTCAATTGAACCTGCCTCCACCGCACTCTCAGGCAGCGCATTCCAGACCTTAACCACTCGCTGCCTGTAAAAGGTTTTCCTCATGTCACTTTTGCTTCTCTTACCCATTACTTTAAATCTGTGCCCTCTCATTCTCGATCCTTTCACGAGTGGGAACAGTTTCTCTCTATCTATTCTGTCCAGACCCCTCATGATTTTGAAAACCTCTATCAAATCACCTCTCAACCTTCTCTTCTCCAAGGAAAACAGTCCTAACTTCGCCAATCTATCTTCATAACTGAAGTTCTTCATCCCTGGAGCCATTCTCGTGAATCTTTTCTGCACTTTCTCCAATGCTCTCACATCTTTCCTAAAGTGCGACGCCCAGAACTGGGCGCAATACTCCAACTGCAGCCGAACTAGTGTCTTATATAAGTTCAACATGACTTCCTTGCTCTTGTACTCTATGCTCCTATTAATAAAGCCCAGGATACTGTATGCTTTGTTAACTGCTCTCTCAACCTGTCCTGCCAATGACTTGAATGCGCTGTCAATTGAACTTGTTCATTTAGTTCCATCTGTGCACTCTCATTGGGCACATTAGTTTAATTTTAAACAATGTCCTCTTATTAGTGGATTGATACGATCTCTTGGAACCCAACTTGAAAATGAACAAGAATAGAAGTAATTTTTAAAAACTATTGCAAGCGTAAGTTTTGTCAATGTGAACATTTTAGTTGGGAATAAAATGCAGAAAGTGCCATAACATCATTTTTATTGTTTTTGAACAGATCCAGGTAGATCCTGATATGACACAATGGTTAGATACAGCAAACTACAGAAACAGGTCTTAAACCTTTACAAACAATTTCTCCGGGCTGCCAAAGAGAAACCTGGATTTTTGCCTCTGATTCATGATGAATTTCGCAAGAACTCCCAAATATCCAAAACTGACGTGATGCACATTGAGTACCTGTTACGAAGAGGGCAGAGACAGTTAGACCTATTAAGGGATTCAAACACCAAACAACTGGCAGCTTTCATTAGATTCAATCCATCAAAGAACCTTGGGCTACAAAAGATGAAAGACTCGCCACGACAGTTTAAAGAGCTGGACTGAAGACTGTTAATATCCTGATTATGAAACATGTCCGTATTATTGTGCAAAAACTGTAAATTGGATAAGAATTAAGCCACAGGATATATATTGAAGCCAATGAACAAGGTTGTAGTGGTCACACTAATAAATTAATAAAAATTACACGTATGATATTATGGTGGCATAGTGGTTATGTTACTGGACTAGTATTCCAGAGGCCTGGACTAACGATCGGGCGACATGAGGTCAAATTGCACCGCAGCCACTGGGGAAATTTAAGTTCAATAATTAATAAAAAGCTAGTATCAGTAATGATGACCATGAAACTACCGGATTGTCATAAAACGCCATCTGGTTCACTCATGTCCTTTAGGGAAGGAAATCTGCCATCTATACCTGGTCTGGCCTACATGTGACTCCAGACCCACAGCAATGTGGTTGACTCTTAACTGCCCCCTGAAATGGCCGAGCAAGACACTCAGTTGTCAAGGGCAATTAGAGATGAGCGACAAATTCTGGACTTGCCAGTGATGCCCACATCCTGTGAATGAAATAGAAGATTATGATCTTTAAAGAAGAATTTATAGTCTTTGTTTATGCCAAAGGGATATAGGGCACAACCTGATGTAATGCCATTCTGCTAAAAAATTGGGTTAACTCTCAAGGATTATCAACAATGAACTATGAACTTTCTAGCTTTGGGATCTATTATATGAAGGTTTTACTTAAGTTGTTAAATGGGGAATTTCACAGTGAATGCTCATACAAGTTGGTGGTACAGTTACTCTAACTCTCTGTCATCAGTTCACAAGTAAATAGAACATGTGGAGTCAGGTACAAGCAGCAGAATGCAAGACAGAGCGTAGAGGTTGTATGTGGGAAGTGGTATTCCATAGGGAGAGGTGCTCGGACCACTGTTTTTCACCAGTTACATAAATGATTTGGACTCCGGAATATGGAGTACACTATCAAAATTTGTGGATGACACTAAATTGGGGGATGTAGTTAATACAGAGGATGACTGCAACAGAATACAAGAAGCCACTCACAGAATTGCAGAATGGGCGAGTAAATGGCAAATGAATTTCAATATAGTTAAATGTGCACCTTGGTAGAATGAGTAACAACTTGGAAAATAAGTCTTAATGGTGTAGAGGAGCAATAGGATCTGGGGATGTAGATGCATGAATCATTTAAAGTAGTTATGCAGGTTAATAAAGCCATTAAAAAGCAAACAAAGCATGGGTTCATTCTAGAGGGCTAGAATTGAAAAGCAGAGAAGTTATGTTAAACAAAGAACAGTACAGCACAGGAGCAGGCCATTCGGCCCTCAAAGCCTGCGCCGATCTTGATGCCTGTCTAAACTAAAACCTTCTGCCCTTCTGAGGACCATATCCCTCTATTCCCATCCTATTCATGTATTTGTCAAGATGCCTCTTAAAAGTCTCTATCGTACCTGCTTCCACCACCTCCCCCGGCAGCAAGTTCCAGGCACTCGCCACCCGCTGTGTAAAGAACTTGCCTCGCACATCCCCTCTAAACTTTGCCCCTCGCAGTTGTTTGGAAATTTGGCCAGACCACATATAAAAAGTACTGTGCATAGTGTGGTCTCCGTATTATAAACTAGGTAGAGGCACTGAAGAAGGTATGAGGCTGATGCCAGAACTGAAAGGTTATACCTATCAGGACAATTGAACAGGCTTTTTTCTGGGAAAGAGAAGGCTGAGGGGTAATCTGATAGAGGATCTAAGATTATGAAAGGGTTTGATAGGGACCATGTAGAGAATGTTTTCACTTGTTGGGGACACCAAAACTAGGGGCCATAAATATAGGAACAAGTAAATAGGGAATGCAGGAGAAACATCTTTACCCAGAGTGTAGCGAGGATGTGGAATTCGGTACCACAGGGAGTAGTTGAGGTGAATAGCATAAATGTATTGAAGGGAAAGCTAGATAAACACATGAAAAAAAGAGACATGCTGTCAAAGCTTTTCGTCTTGCACTCATCAGGACAGATGCAAGAATGCCAAATTTCAAAGGGCGAGACAATTTATATTGCATGAGAAAAGGGTGCTCTTTGGTTGGCAAGCTAACTCAGATTGGTCGAGGCGTTGCCATGGAGAATGCACCAAGGAACTGTTTTGCCCCCACACTTTTGTTCAATTCAAAACAAAAGGAACATGTCCAAGCATTGCACCATTTCTGAATTAAACAAAAGCGTGTGGGACAATAGCTCCCTGGTGCATTCTCCGTGGCAATGCCTTGAGCAATCAGAGTCGACTTGCCAACCAAACAGCACCTTTTTCTCATGCAGTTTAAATTGTTGCTCTGTTTGAAATTTGGCATTCTTGCATTTGTCCTGATGAGTGTTAGACAAAAAGCTTCAACAGCATGTCTCTTTTTTCAGGAATAGAAGATAACTCTGATAAGCACAAAAAGTGCTGGAAAACACTCAGCAGGTCTGGCAGCATCTGTGGAGAGAGAAGCAAAGTTAACAGTTTCAGACTGACTTGAAACGTTAACTTTGCTTCTCTCTCCACAGATGCTGCCAGACCTGCTGAGTGTTTTACAGCATTTTTTGTTGTTATTTCAGATTTCCAGCATCTGCATTATTTTGCTTTTCTTACTCTGATAAGGTTAGATGAAGAACTATGAAGAGACTTGCATGGATCATAAACACTGGCATTAACCATTTGGGCCAGATGGCCTATTTCTGTGCTATAAGTTCTATGTATTGGACATATAACATGTCTTCATGCGATATTCTTGACTTTGGTATAGTGGAAGGTAGAACAAGCAGTCGTATCACACTGCGATATAAGTTATAAACTATCAAATAGATCTACTGTACAGTTAATAAGGAAAGACATGCATTTACGTAGCACCTTTCAAGACCTCAGGACGTCCCAAAGCTCTTTACAGCCTGTCATGCAAACCCCCACCTGCCAATAATGAGGCATATTAATTTTGTCATATGAACATTGATTTTATACTGTTGCTGGAGTGAAGAGATGAGTTGTTTGAAGATCACCAGACACTTGGCTGGAAGAACATTTGCATACTAACAGACAGTGCTTGGAGAGTCAAAAGAATTGCTCACTGATTCAATTAACAGAGATCGGGCTGGGCAATGGTGATCCGCATCTTGTCAGAGTAAGAGACAGCCCTACACCCGCCCCACCAAGAGCTTTGAAATCCACAAAGGCAGGACTGGTTAAACCAGCTGGTCACATGACTGACCGGCTGATCCAGGCTTTTGAATGAGACACAGGACAGTTTGAATTAAGACGGCAGTTTTGCAACTGAAGCTGGAACAAGGAAGCCTCTCTCCTGGCTGTCTCTATCTCTCTCCTTCTCCCAAGCCACCGGACCCACTGAAGACACGTAAACCTCAAGGGAGAAAAGACTGCGACATCGAAACAAGTTGAAGTGTGCACTGGGCCCCAATGAATTGAAGGACTTACCAGCAACCAAAGACTCCACATTGAACTTAAAGGACTAACTATAATCCCAATATTGCCTCAAACTTTTCCCCTTTATTCTTTTCTACTGTTTCTGTCTCTATCTGCGTGTGTGTTTATCGCATATACATGTTAGCGTGGTCACGTCACATATTCATAGTCATTAACCAGATTAGAGTTTAAGATTAATAAACTTCCACCTTTCTTGTTTAAATCTGAGGAAACCTGTCTGATTTCTTTGCCTTACAATTGGAAAGCAGTGAAGAAGGATTCACTGAGGGGGAGCTAAAAACACGGTGTTTCTAAAATTAAACCCTGTTATGGTTAAACCAGGAAAAGGCTGAGAGGGAACCAGTAGACCCCTTCTCACCTGGTTGTAACACAGCCTATGAAGTTCTTTTGAAGTGTAGCCACTATTGTAATGTAAGAAACATGGCAGCCAATTTGCGCAAAGCGAGCTCCAACAAACAGCAATGTGAGTTAAAGCCTGGTTACCCGACCCGAACCCAACTAAACCCGACTACATTTGTCAGGTTCGGGTCGGGTCGAAATTCCGAGTCCAGCATTTGGGCTTGGGTTGGGTTGGGCCGGACACTGCTTCTGGGATCAGGCTTACCCACGTTTCCCCACAACTCCAGCTGCAGGAATAGTCTGCTGCCAAAACAGATGAAGGAAATTCGGGTCGGGTCGGGTCGGGTAGGACAAGAAAAAAAATTAAAGGGCTCGGGTCGGGTTTGGGATGGCTGTGGTCGGGTCGGCCTTTAATTTTAGACCCGAGCCAGATTTTAATGTGAGTTAGCAGATAATTTGTTTTTGTAATGTTGATTTAGGGAGAAACGTTGGCCAAGATACCAAGGATAACTCCCCTGCTTTTTTTGAAATAGTGCCATGGGATTTTTTATGATGACCTGAGAGAACAGATGGGGCCTCAGTTTAACATCTCACCCAAAAGAAAGCACCTTCGACAATGCAGCACTCCCGCAGTACTGAACTGAGTGTCAGCCTTGATTTTTGGGCTCAAGTCCTGGAGACAGACTTAAACCCATGGCCTCCTCATTCAGAGGTGAGAGTGCTACCAACTGGCTGATACTTAGATAAATAGATAACTGAATAGGGTTAAATACAGACATTGATAGTCATCACTACTTGACTATTTTTCTTGTACTATTGCAAGCAACGGATACATCTCTTGTGCCAACAGTCAAAATAAAACTGATCCTAGTAACTTGGTCCCTTATGTCTTAGATGGCTGTTTAATACTGTTGAGTTTGTATTCTATCCTGTCTCTGTTGACTTCAGAATCGCAGTGAACTGAAAGCCACCCTCAGGATAATAAATAAAACGTATCTTTCATTGTGTGGTCAGCCATTCATTGCAAAACTAGAAAGACCCACACAAATGTAGCCGTCACTTACAGTGGGGCTCAAAGACATTACCCACCTGCCCATCTGTACTCAGCTGAGACGCCAAGTTGAACAAATGGAATAGAATGATACCTGAGCCAATAGGTCTTAGGAAGTATCTGGTAAATGACCAGATCAACAGTTTATCTGGTCATTTCTCTCACTGCTGTTTGTAGGACCTTTCTGGGGCCTTGGTCCAGGAAAGGGGGAGTGAAAAGGAAGGTTCTTGAACTGATGGCTTTTAGACCATGAGATGCTTCACCACAAGTGGCTTACTGCAGTAGAGAGAACAACATCATTTAATAAGGGAATGGGATAATTACTTGAAAAGGAGCAATGTAAAAGGATCTATGTGGGTTTACAGCAGAAGAGTGCCAGCACGGGCACTGGGGGTCAAATGTCCTCTTCCGATGCTGTAATTACTATCATTCTGTTAAAATTTTCCATTATTGAAATCAAAGCCCAGAGATTAGTTTGCTGAGCTGATTTGAGGACGCTGTCTGAAGTGCCCCATCACTGAACTTGCTGCCCTTTGTGCGATCTCTCGGTTTAGTTCAGGTTAGTCTGTGCTGGCCAAATTTGACGTGAAGCCCAAGTAAAGATGAGCTCTTACAGAGGCTCCCAGTTCAGAGTTGTTAACTTCACACAGAACTGGAGTCCAAGGAGACAAGGAAAGGAACACTGGGAAACTACATACTATGCAGAGCAGGGGCTATAGTTTCAGGGTAAATACCAGAAAGTTTATAGGATTACAGGTAGGATATTGGGGTGTTATACCTGTTCCTCCACACAAGATCAGGGGGCAGGTTGTTCAACCTTGCCCGTCTAAGAGCGAAGTCCAAAATACGGAAAGTCCTCAACAGGGAACTCCTCTTTGCTGACGATGCTGCTTTAACATCTCACACTGAAGAGTGCCTGCAGAGTCTCATCGACAGGTTTGCGGCTGCCTGCAATGAATTTGGCCTAACCATCAGCCTCAAGAAAACGAACATCATGGGGCAGGACGTCAGAAATGCTCCATCCATCAATATTGGCGACCACGTTCTGGAAGTGGTTCAAAGGTTCACCTACCTAGGCTCAACTATCACCAGTAACCTGTCTCTAGATGCAGAAATCAACAAGCGCATGGGTAAGGCTTCCACTGCTATGTCCAGACTGGCCAAGAGAGTGTGGGAAAATGGCGCACTGACACGGAACACAAAAGTCCAAGTGTATCAGGCCTGTGTCCTCAGTACCTTGCTCTATGGCAGCGAGGCCTGGACAACGTATGCCAGCCAAGAGCGACGTCTCAATTCATTCCATCTTTGCTGCCTCCGGAGAATCCTTGGCATCAGGTGGCAGGACCGCATCTCCAACACAGAAGTCCTCGAGGCAGCCAACATCCCCAGCTTATACACACTACTGAGTCAGCGGCGCTTGAGATGGCTTGGCCATGTGAGCCGCATGGAAGATGGCAGGATCCCCAAAGACACATTGTACAGCGAGCTCGCCACTGGTATCAGACCCACCGGCTGTCCATGTCTCCGCTTTAAAGACGTCTGCAAACGCGACATGAAATCCTGTGACATTGATCACAAGTCGTGGGAGTCAGTTGCCAGCGTTCGCCAGAGCTGGCGGGCAGCCATAAAGACAGGGCTAAAATGTGGCGAGTCGAAGAGACTTAGTAGTTGGCAGGAAAAAAGACAGAGGCACAAGGGGAGAGCCAACTGTGCAACAGCCCCGCCAAACAAATTTCTCTGCAGCACCTGTGGAAGAGTCTGTCACTCTAGAATTGGCCTTTATAGCCACTCCAGGCGCTGCTTCACAAACCACTGACCACCTCCAGGTGCGTATCCATTGTCTCTCGAGATAAGGAGGCCCAAAAGAAAGAAATACCTGTTACTATCAATTGCATATGCACTATTAATGATTATTGTGCCTGTATTACTGCTGGTTATGAAGGGTATTTCAGTCAATTACTATGAGTTACTGGTGGAAACATAGCTTCCCCTCTGTGAATCAATCCCCTTCCTTTGGTTTCCCTGTTTCATCTGCTCACGTGTGACTTCCTGGTTTTCACACAATGGCTGCTGGAGAGCAAGCTCAAGCAAAGACACTTAAAGATTTGAAGTTTATAGGGTGATGCAATAACAATTACAGATGTCATGTGATCAGATGCCACAGCGTAATGTATCACATGACCATATGTTGCGTGATCTTCCAACCAGAGTTCAAACATTTTAAACCTTAACACGTCACCAATCCAAAAAATCTGCGTACCAGCAGTATAAACCCTTTCTCCTAATGGCAGTCATCATTTAGAAAATATGAGCCCCGCCCACTGAAGTCCAGATGCAAAGTTAACCATCTGGATTAACCTTTTTTTTTCTCTCTATCTTTTTTGCCTCTCCCAGGCTATGGGGGTGAAGGGACAAGTATTTAGTTATCATGGTGTGGCCCAGGCTCGGTGAACCGGCTGATTTTTGCCTGTCAATTCCCCTGTATCACTTGCTGATCCCATAGCTTTGTACGCTTCAAACGACCATGAGATTAAAATTCCCGATGATATGTCTTGTTACAATAGCACGTCGTCTAAAGTCGTAAAATAATGAGTTGCTGCCACTGGCACAACACTGAAGAGGAGCTGGTGGGAGCAATGTCCTGAGGCGGCCATTTCCGCCAGGATCAATGATGGCGGAATCGCACATCACACGCTTCCGGAGGTCATGTGACGCGAGATCTCGTTTGACCTCCGCCGAAATCCCGCAGTTAGTTTGCGACGGTGGGAAGATGGCGGCGCAGGAAAGTGAAGTGCTGGTCCGCCAGGCGACGGCAAACGGCGAGGTGAGGAACCCGGAGGCGGGGGAGGAAAAGTGGGCACTGTCTCGGGATTTTCCACTCGGGCAGGGTCCGCCCAGCCGCTCGGGGAGAGGCTGGGCGGTTGGTGGAGGTAGCGGAACCGGCCTTTGGTTACCCGGGCGGCCCGAGTACAAACCTGGCGCCGCTGCCTTGGCTAAACCACACCTGGAGCATAGGGAGCATCTCAGGGCACCACAACTTAGGAAGCATATGTTGGTCTATTTAGCAGAATGATACCTGCACTCCAAGGGTTAAATTATGAGGCGAAATTACACAAAAACTAGGGTAGAATTTCTGTAATTTAGACGATTAAGGGGGTGATCTGATCGAAATTTTCAAGATATTAAGGGGAACAGATAGGGCAGATTGGGAGAAACTATTTCTGTTGGCTGCAGAGTCAAGGGCTAGAGGGCATAGTCTAAAAATTAGAGCCAGACCTTTCAGGGGTGAAATTAGGAAACACATCCTCATGCAAAGAAGTTTGGAACTCTCTTCTGCAAAAAGCAATTGGTGTTAGATCAATTAATTTTAAAACCGAGATTGGTAGATTTCTGTCAACCAAAGGCATTGAGGGATGTGAGACAAAGGTTAGGTTGCAGATCAACCTACAAGGCCACGGACCAAGAACTGAAAAGTGGGATCATGCTGGATAGCAGATTGAATGGTAGAACAGGCTCGAGGGGCTAAATGGCCTCCTCCTGTTCACAAGAAAAGGCAACTGAGGTGAGGTACCACACAGGGTCAGGCTGCAGAGATGAGTGAGTAGTAAGTAAGGTTGATTGCAGACCCTCTGGGACTGGAGTAGCTTCATCCGAATTGATACCTACGCATTAACGAGAAGGAAGATATCCCTTTCACAACCTTAGCTGTGAGGAAAAATTGGATAGGCTGAGGTTGTTTTCTTTGGAACAGAGGAGGCTGAGGAGAGATTTAATTCAGGTGTATAAAATTATGAGGGGCCTAGATAGAGCTTATGGACTAGAAATGAAGAACAGCAGAGGTGAGCACCTGATACAGTTCTGTGAGGAAAACTACTTGGTCATCTTGAATATGCTCTTCAAACAACATCCAAGAAGACACTACACCTGGAAGAGTCCAGGAGATGTTTACAGAAATCAAATAGATTTTTTGATGATTAATGAAAGATACAAGAACAGCATCAAGAATGCCTTCACTTACCCAGGTGCAGACATCAATTCAGATCACTGCCTGCTTGTAATGAAGATAAAGATCAGGCTGAAAATCCCAAAAAGAAATCGCATGAAAGATCAAGCCAACTTAGACAGACTGAGAGAAGAAGATGTGATGAAGAGGTTATGCTGTGGTGGTTACTCTCACATTTTACCTCAGGAAGGGACAGTGCAATATCTTAGTGAGGAGGAAACAATAGAAAGGCATTGGGAAAGGTTGAAATAGAGCATGAAATATACAGTAACTGAAAGGTCCCTAAGAAAGAGGATGAGGAAACATCAAGAATGAGTGACTGATGAAATACAAGATCTAATGGAGAAAAGGAGACAGAATAAGAATAAAGAAAAATATGATGTAGAAAGGCAGATAAGAAAAAACATGCGGGGGTGCAGGCAAGGAAAGGTGGTATGAAGACTGTTGCAAGGAAATAGAAAAACTGGAGAAAAGGCATAATATGAGAGTATTGCATGCGAAAGTTAGAGCACGTGAAGAATATAGACCAGGACAAGACAGGGCATCTTTAACTTGGGTAATGATCGAAAGATATATGGAAGCACAAAAACCTGTGTATATATGCTTTATAGACTGAGAAGGCATTTGCTAGAGTCTACCATCAGAAAATAATGGAGTATTTAGATAAATTAGAAATTGACAGAAATGATAAAAGGAGAATTCAGAATCTATATTGGAAGCAATCAGTAATAATGAGACTTGATAGCAGCTTGTCAGACAGATTCCTATTCAAAAGAGGAGTGAATCAGGGATGTCCCTGTACGCTGAAGCTATCTTCAGAGACATAGAAGTTCTATCCAGGTTGAAATATTGGTAGGTTGAACATCAACAATTTGAGATATGCAGATGGCACTGCACTGATTGCAGAGTCAGAAGAGGCCGTACAGGAAATTGTGAACAAAGTGAACGCGAGGCGTGTGGAATATGGATTAAGAATGAATGTCTTGGTTTTCTTAACAATGGTGATAAGCAGGGACCTAACCCTGGAAGTGAAAATGGAAGTAAATGGACAGGTCCTGCTGTAAATTTCTTTAATTCTATGTACTTCAGGACATCTCAAAATACTTTACACCCAATGCCCATACTTTTGAAGTATCATCACTGTTGTCATGTAGGAAATACAGCAGCCAATTTGAACAGAGCAAGCTCCCAAAGTAATGAGAGAAATTCTGTTCTTAATGTTGATTAAAGAATAAGTATTGACCAGGATACTAAGGGGAAATTTCCTTGCCTACGTCCATCTGAGAGGGAAGACAGGGTTTCAGTTTAACATCTCATCTCCAACAGTGCAGCATTCTTTCTGTACTGCACTGAAGTGTCAGCCTAGGTAATGGGCTTAAATCTCTGGCGTGGGGCTTGACCCTACAAGCTTCTAACAGGGATGCTACTCCTGAGTCGAAGCTGATGCTGGTAATGGACTCTACGTTGGAGTCTCTTCCTATCTTATATCTTTGGCCTCCTTGTCTCGAGAGACAATGGGTAAGCACCTGGAGGTGATCAGTGGTTTGTGAAGCAGCGTTTGGAGTTGGTATAAAGGGCAATTCTAGAGTGACAGACTCTTCCACAGGTGCTGCAGATAAAATTGGTTGTCGGGACTGTTACACAGTTGGCTCTCTCCTTGCGCTTCTGTTTTTTTTTCCTGCCAACTGCTAAGTCTCTTTGACTCGCCACGCTTTAGCCCCGCCTTCACGGTTGCCCGCCAGCTCTGGCGATCACTGGCAACTGACTCCCACGACTTGTGATCAATGTCACAGGACTTCATGTCGCGTTTGCAGACGTCTTTAAAGCGGAGACATGGACGGCCGGTGGGTCTGGCACCAGTGACGAGCTCGCTGTACAATGTGTCCTTGGGGATCCTGCCATCTTCCATGCGGCTCACATGGCCAAGCCGTCTCAGGCGCCGCTGGCTTAGTAGTGTGTATATGCTGGGGATGTTGGCCGCCTCGAGGACTTCTGTGTTGGAGATACCGTCCTGCCACCTGATGCCAAGGATTCTCCGGAGACAGCGAAGTATAATAGCAAAATACTGCAGATGCTGGAAATCTGAAATAAAAACAAGAAATGCTGGATATACTCAGCAGGCCTGGCAGCATCTGTGGAGAGAGAAGCAGCGTTAACGTTTCAGGTCAGTGACTCTTCAGAACATTGGAGTATGTTGGGACAGAATGAAGGGAGCAATGGTTACCGGATTATAGTGCTTAGTATTGTATGCAAGGAAAAGGTTTCCACCCTGTTGAAAATATTCACTGCACTGGTAGAATGTAACCAGTCTTAACATCATGCATCTGTAGCGCACCTTTAATGTGGAAAAATGTCCCAATGTCCTTCATAATAGTCAGACAAAAAGTAACAGTCAATGAAGGCGATGTCAGGAGCAGTTGCTAAAAATTTGGTCAGTGACGTAGGCTTTCAGAAGAGTTTTAAAGGAGGAGAGGGAGGTGGAAAGGCAGAGGTTTCGGGATGGTATACCAGAACTTGGAGCCCAGACCGCAGAAGGTACAGTTGCCAGTGGTAGGGTGAAGCAAGAGGGAGTGGAGTTGCATAAGAGGCCTTGGTTGGAGGAATGCCAAGTTTTTGAAGTTGATTAAAGCTGTGCCTTCACCTGCCGAAGCCCTAAGCTCTGGAATTCCCTCTATCTCGCCCTCCTGCTTGGCCAAGCTGTTGGTCATCAGTCCGAAAACCTTTTTAAAAAATATTTTATTTATTCATTCAGCATTTGTAGCTTATTACTAATCCTTCTTGGGAAGGTGGAGGTGACAACTGAGTGGCTTGCTAAGCCATAGCAGAGGGCAGTTAGGAGTCAACCACATTTCTGTGAGTCTGGACTCGTATGTAGACCAGGCAAGTTTCCTTCCCTAAAGGATATTAGTGAACAAGATAGGTTTTACAGCAATTCAACAGATTGGTGTCCACCATTATCAGTGCTAGTTTTTTTTTAAATTCCAGATTTGTTTAACTGTCTTTAATTCTACGATGGGATTTGAACTCGTGTCTTCAGATCATTAGTCCAATAACAATCACTGTTATTGTACCTAGTTTGATTTCAGATTTTGTCTGAATATATTCCTGTAAAGCACCTGAGAATTGTAGAACAGCACAGAAGGAGGCCATTTGGCCCACTGAGTCTGCACTGGTAAAGAGCAGTCCAGTTAGTCCCACTCCCCCGTTCTTTCCCCATAACCCTGCAACATTTTCTCTTTTCAGTATTTACCCAGTTCCCTTTTGAAGGCTCCTATCCACAAGGATCAGTGTGGGGAATCACTGTTGACTTTGAAATTTAAAAAAAAACAGTTTCTAAGTTTGCAGATGACACTAAATTGGGCGAGGGATGGGAGAAGAGTCAATACTGAGAAAGATTGCAAAAATTACAAGAAATTATACTTGCAAAATGGGTATATATTTAGCAAATTAATTTCAACATGGATAATTGTGAGATTACTTTTTAAGAAAAGTAGGGAGGTTACAATCACTTAGAATAATCTAAATGGGGTAGAGGAGCAAAGAGATCTGAAACACAAATAACTAAAAGTAGCAACAAAGATTAGCAAGGCCATAAAAAAAGCAAACCAAGCATGAGAGTTTATTTCTAGATGGATAGAATTGAAAAGTAAAGTGGTTACTGTTATGACCAGGTGAGAAATGTCTTTTACTGTCTTCACCAGGTCTTATTGTAACAGGGTTTTATTTTTAAACGGTGTGTTTTGAGCTCCCCCTTTGTGAATCCTTGTTCAGTTTTCCAATTATAAGGCAAAGAAATGAACATAAACAGGCTTTCTTAGGTTTAAAGAAGAAAAGTGAAATTTATTAAACCTTAAACTTAAATTCTAATACGGTTAACACCTACATATATATGATGCGCCCACGCTAGCATGCACACACGATACTCACATGCAAATAGAAAAGAGAAGTAAAATGAAATGGAGAGGTTTGAGGCTGTCTCTAAAGGGTGTTTCTTGTTACTATTTGTGTTTCTAGCTCGCCGTAGTGTCCTTGATTCTAGACAGTTCTTGCTTTTCATTGGAGCCCAGTTTTCTTCTTAAATCTTGTTCATTGTAGGAGACTTTTCTCTTTTGGTGTTCATATGTCTTCAGTGTTTTCTGATGCTGGCGAGAGTGAGATGAGAGCAGACAGGAGAGAGGTATTCTCGGTCCAGGAGAAAACAGCCTTCTGAGTTTTCAATCGCTGTTGGAAGCAGTCATGTAACCAAATTGGTCCGACCACGTCTGTTTGTGAATTCGGCCATCTTAGCAGTTAACCTGGAATGCTAGCCTTTCCACCTTCAACGTCTGGTAATCAGAAGTCCATTGTGGATTAAATTGGAGCAGGGAATAGCTCCTTTGTCCTTGGAAGTACTTGTCTGTTATGCTAATGTCTCTCTGCAGCCAAAGTCTCCAATTGTTTTTTTAAAGCAAGTTCTTTCTTCAACAATAGTTTAAAATCAATGTTCATGTGGCAAAATTAATTTTTCCTCATTCCTGGCAGGTGGGTTGGGCTTGCCCGACATTACACTAAACTGTATCGAACCTTGGTCAGATTGCACCTGGAGTACTGTGTACAATCCTGGTCACCACATTATTAAAAAGATAGAGGTACTGGAGAGGCTTAACAAAAGACTTGCAAGGAAGGTACCCAAAATGCAGGGGTTTATCTATCAGGAGAGGATGAACAGACTGGGTCTGTTCTGTTGAAAGAAGGCAGAGGGGTGCCATAATAACAGATGTTTAAAATTATGAAAGGTATTGATAGGGTGGGCGCAGAATGTTTCCACTTGTGGGAAAGAGCAAAACTAGAGGCCCTCAATAAGATGGTCACCAAGACATCAAATAGGGAATTTAAATAAACTTCTTTACCCAGAGAGTGGTGAGAATGTGGAACTTGCTACCAGAGGGAGTGGTTAAAGCAAATAATATAGATATATTTAAGGGGAGCCTGACAAGCATATGAGGGAGAAGGGAATAAAGGGTTACGCTGCTCAAGTTAGATTAGGAAAGACAGGGAGAGGCTCGAGTGGAGCATAAATGCCAGAATGGACTGATTCTGCAGAATGGTCTGTTTCTGTGACGTGTATCCTATGTAATTCTATTGAATCTGTATCCACCACCCTATCAGGCAGTTCATTCCAAATTCTAATAATGTTACAAAAACAATTTTTTCCTCATGTCGCCTCTGGTTCTTTTGCCAATCACCTTAAATGTGTGCTCTCTGGTTTTTGACCCTTCAGCTATTGGAGGCAGTTTCTTTTTATGATTATCATCTTTCATGATTTTATGGACCTCTATCAAATCTCCTCTCAGCGTTCTCTGCTGTAAAGTGAACAATCCCAGCTTCTATAGTTGATCCATGTAACTAATCCTTAATCCCTGGAATCATTGTAGCCAATCTCCTCTGTAGCATTCGTGTCCTTCCTAAAGTGTGGTACCCAGAACTGGGCACAATACTCCAGCTGGGACTGAACTAGTGTTTTATGTAGGTTTAACATAACTTTCTTGCTTTTGTACTCTATCTGTAAAGTCCAGGATTCAAAATGCTTTAACTGCTTTGTTAACCTGCCCTGTCACCTTCAAGATTTGTGCATGCTCACCCTTAGGTTTCTGTTAATGCGCCATCTTTAATATTGTACTTTTTAGCTTATATGGTCTCTTCTCATTCCTCCTACCAAAATGCATCACCTCACTGCATTGAGTTTCATATGCCATATCTGCCCATTCCACAAGCCTGTCTACATCCTCTTGAAGCCTGTTACTGCCTTCCTCACTTTACCATACTTTCAAGTTTTGTGTCACTTGCAAATTTTGCCCTGTACCCTGTCCATGTCATTGATGTATATCAAAAACAGCAGTGGTCCTAGTATTGAGCCCTGGGAAATGCCACCTCCCTCCAGTTTGAAAAAACAGCCATTCACCACTCTGGCATTGTGTATTGGTGATTCAGTCCCTTGCACCATCGTATTGCTCAGCTATTATATGTTTTGGTCAGTGAATTACTTACTACTGATTTGGCCATTGCTGTAGTTGGGATTTGTTAGCCACAGATGTGGAGGCTGAATATTGCACCTGTTACTTACAGGGCAGGTGCCCGTTGCATTCTAATTCAATGGGCAGAAGGGGACTGATTAATGGTCTACGTGGCTCATGACCGGAAAGAGGTTGCCTTCAAGAAGTAAGTTGCTTCTTTTGTACCAAACACTTCTTTCTCTCTCAGCATCTCAGACCACCAGCATGTCTCCAAACCTCAAAACTCTTGTCTCTTCCATCAACATCCAGGCTTTTAAAGTTCAAACTTGACATCACCTAATCACTTTCCGATTTGCCCTATCTTTTTTTTTTCTCCAGCTGTAAGCTGAAGCGCACAAAAAATTGCTGATTACTTGCATAATTGGATTGCTCTACAGAGAGCTGGCAGGGACTCGCTGGGCCGAATGGCAGCCTTCTGTGCCGTTAAGACTCTAAGGGAAGGGAGGCTTTCTAACATATCTTGCACTCTCAGACAGAATACTGTTATAATAGACAATCATGTCTAGCCTTAAACCCTGCTCCAATGCATTCTCATCTCTGTTCTATCAATAACTTTGTGGTTGTGCATTATGTTCTGCTAAGATTTCTCTCTTGATTCCCTAAGCTGTAATTACAGTGTCCTGTGCACTCTTCTTGCTCCCTCCATCCTCATTGCATTGTAGTTAAGATGCGCTGCAGTTTCATGCTCTCAACTCCACTTTAGCGCAATCATTTCTCCTTCCTATAATCTGCAGGCTTTCACTGCTCAAACTTGGCTTCACCTAATCGCAAAGTTCGTTTTCTTTTTACATTTTTTTAACATTGGTGGTTTCCACAAGATAATTTCTCACCAAAAAGTAAAGCAGTTTGGTCAAGTCTCTATTTTTTTTTTTGCTTTGTGATTTATTTGGTGGTAGTACGAAAAGAGTCGGTTTTCTTGCACTCAAATCGGTTGATTTTCTGGGAGTTATGACCGTGAAAGCTGAGCTGGAGCATTAGGGTAGTGATTCTGGAACTGTTTTCGTTAAAGGAGCCCTTTTCAAAAGGATGAGCAATCTCAGAGCCCCATTCTAAATTGATACTATATAATCAATATTTGGGTGAACTTATATTTGGTGCCCTTTCTTTGAGTTCAAGTACTTGAATATGTAAAACTCTCCTCTTTTGAAGGCTGAACTCACTTGGCATCCATCACCATCCTTGGTAACTGTGGGTCTACCTTCCAAACTTCTGTGCACAGTGCTCCTCTGTGTTCACCCCTCCGAAGTGGACAGCCAGGCCGCTGCGCAGCACGTGCGACAGCCGCCCACCGAGCCCCCTCCAGACACTGTTTATTCATGTACTGCTCAACTACTTCATGGACCCTCTGGAAAGTCTCTACAGACCCCGCAGGAGTCTGCGGACCCCACTTTGAGAAACACCGCTTTAGGAGACCCTTCTGGATAAAGTAGTCAAGAAAGCATACGGCATGCTTGCCTTCATCGGTCGGGGCATAGAGTATAAAAATTGGCAAGTCATGTTGCAGCTGTACAGAACCACACTTAGAATATTGTGTGCAATTCTGGTTGCCACACTACCAGAAGGACGTGGAGGCTTTGGCGAGGGTACAGAAGAGGCTTACTAGAATGTTGCCTGGTCTGGAGGGCATTAGCTATGAGGAGAGGTTGGATAAACTCAGATTGTTTTCACTGGAACGACGGAGGTGGAGGGGCGACATGATAGAGGTTTACAAAGTTATAAGCGGCATGGACAGAGTGGATAGTCAGAGCTTTTTCCCAGGGTGGAAGAGTCAGTTACTAGGGGACATAGGTTTAAAGTGCGAGGGGCAAAGTTTAGAGGGGATGTGCGAGCCAAGTCTTTTACACAGAGGGTGGTGAGTGCCTGGAACTTGCTGCCAGGGGAGGTGGTGGAAGCAGATACGATAGCGACGTTTAAGAGACATCTTGACAAATATATGAATAGGAAGGGAATAGAGGGATATGGGCCCCGGAAGTGCAGAAGGTGTTAGTTTCGGCAGGCATCAAGATCGGCGCAGGTTTGGAGGGCTGAATGGCCTGTTCCTGTGCTGTACTGTTCTTTGTTGTTCTTTGTTCTCTTCCATTTTATGTCCGTTATCAAGGTTGTTGCCTTTCATCTGGATAACAGTCCACATTTCCATCCCTGCCTGGACTTGTCCAGAAGCCTCATCCATGCTTTCACCACCCTGAGGATTGATTTCTTGAACTCAATTCTCACTTTCATTATTTTGAGAAACTCAACTAATCCAGAACTGTCTCATCTGAAGTCAGCCCTCATTTTAATCTGAGCAAGTGTCACAAATCACACCTTCCTACATTACAACCATGACGGCACTTCAAAAATGCTTAATTTGCTGTAAAGAGGTGCCCTGCGGTTGTGAAAGGCGCTATATAAATGCATGTTCCTCTGACTCTGGATTGTTGCTTGTCCTCCAAGTTTCTGTTCCCAACAATGTTGCTTTGGGGAAGTCTCTTCAAGACCACGTTGATTGCTACCTTCTGATCACTCTCCCTCCCTTCAAAAGCCTTCTAAAAACATATTTCTCTGATTTATTTCTTTGGATTTTTCTGCTTTTCTCGAGTTGCTTGACCTCCATCTCCCCTGGTAAAATTAGGCCAGGAGGGATGCTGTATAATAACTTGACATTTTAAAGGTGACATTTGGACAGGTGGGTTAAAGATTGATCAAAGAGCTAGGTTTTAAGGAGCATCTGAAAAGAGGGCATGAGGGGCAAAGAGTTTTAGGGAGGGAATTCCAGAGCTTGGGGCGCAGGCAACTGAAGGCAGGACTGCCAGTGGTGGGCAGTGCAGGTGTAGGATGTAGAAGAGGCCAGAGCTGGAGGAATGCAGAGTTCTGAGGGTTACAGGACTGGCGGAGTTAGAGAAATGGGCAAGAGGAAGGCCATGATTTGAACACGAGGACGGGAATTTTAAAATTGAAATGTTGGACTGAGAGCCAGTGGAGATCAACAAGCTGATGGGTGAATTGGACTCGGTGCAAATTAAGAAGTGGGCAGCAGAATTTTGGATGCGCTTGAGCTTATGGAGTAAGGAAGATGGGAGACCAGTCAGGAGGCCATTGGAATAGTCGAGTCTGAAGGTGGTAAAAGCATTGATGAGGTGATAAATCTAAATCAATTAGCTATTCTGAGTGTTATAGAAAATTACGTAGAATTTATAGCCATTCGGCCCAACTGGTCTATGCTGGTGTTTATGTTCCACACAAGCCTCCTCACTCCTCTTCATCTAGCCTTATGAGGTAAACTTATATTCAATTCTCCCTAATGTGTTTATCTAGCTTCCACTTAAATGCATCTATGCTTCAACCACTCTGTTACAACAAGCTCCAACTTCCAATCACTCCCAAAGTTTTTCCCGAATTCCTTAATGGATTTTTTAAAAGGATTTTTATCATGTATTTATGACCCCTTAGTTTTGGCCTCCCCTGCAATGGTAACATTATCCCTACACCTACCCTATTAAATCCTTTCATAATCTTAAAGGACTCAATCAGGCCACACCTCAGTCTTCTCTTTTCTAGAGAAGAGAGACCACTATGTTTTTATACATAAAATATATTCATTTAATTGTGGGCACTATTTTTTAAACATACTTTGTCACCATCTGTGACTTGACTGCACTGCCATTACAGCAAGGGTTCACATTAATTTATTTAAAAATGCGCTGACAGGATTCTGAAATCTCGGTTTGATGTCTTCAATTTGTAGACCAGTATGATACTGGAGCTTGGAGGGTTAAAGTATGAAGAACAGGTTGTATCGATGTAACTTGTATTCCTGTAAATATAGAAGATTGTGGGAGGTGATGTGAGCATTGTGTTTAATGTTAAAAAGGATTTGATGGGGTGGATACGGAGAAGCTATATCTTATGGGAGAAATCAAGAATACGGGGACGTAATAAAATTAGAGCTAGGCCAAGAAGAATTTCCTTCTGTAACCGACAGTTATTCTGAATGTGGTGATGCAGACTCGTGTCGTGCATAGTTACTGTGTGCATGCTTGTATGTATGTATATGTCGTCTTGTCCTGTGGATTATCTGATTGACGAAGCAGCATTTTGTAAAGTTAATTATTGCAAAGAAGTTGAGCAGAACTTAAATAGATCTGATGGTGAGATAGCTAGTGCAGCAGAGCAAGAGCTTTGTTAGGCTGGAGAAACCATTCCATATCCCTGACTTTTCTTGTGTTAAGATTACAGCCTTGAAATTGCTCCCATTTACAAAGTGTTAATACAGACCTTGGCCATTTTTTCAATAGATCCATACTGCTGTTTGTTTTCTAGACGTTCTTCCTGCCGTTCTTCATTCCTTTCTCCCTTTTGTTTATCTAATGCATCTGTGCTATTTGCCTCAACTACTCCTTGTGGTAGTGAGTTCCACATTCTAAGCACTCTCTGGGTAAAGGTGTTGTGCCTGAATTCGCTGCTGTATTTATTAGAGACTGTCTTATATTTATGACCCTTATTCTGGTCTCACCTGCAAGAGGAGACATCATCTCTGTCTATTCTATCAAACCCTTTTATTACTTTTTTTATTCTTTCATGGGATGTGGGCACCAGACAAGGCCAGCATTTGTTGCCCATCCCTAATTGCCCTTGAACTGAGTGGCTGGCTAGGTTATTTCAGAGGAAAGTTAAGAGTCGATCACATTGCGGTTTGGAATCATACGTAGGCCAGACCAAGTAAGGATGGCAGATTTCCTTCCCTAAAGTACATTAGTGAACCAGATGGGTTTTTAACAACAATTGATAATAGTTTCATGGCACCGTTACTGAAACTAGCTTTCAGTTCCAGATTTCTATTAATGCATTGAATTTTAAATTCCACTAGCTGCCGTAGTGGGGCTTGGACCCATGTCTGCAGAGCATTAGCCTGGGCCTCTGGATTACTAGTCCAGTAATATTGCCACCACACCACTGTCTCCCCTCTATCAGGTCACCTCTCAGTCCCAGCCTGTTCAATCGTCCCTTAAGGGTATAATCTCTCAGTTCTATATTTCATTTTATATGGAGATGCACAGAAAGTTCTGCAGATGGTTTTAATTCCTCTTTTGGTCTCTGTTTCCTGGCCAGTGCATTGTGGTGTTAGTTTGTACTGACTGTTGAAATGGGCATACACGTGGCAGATGCAATTCAACGCAAGTGTGAAGTGATGCATTTTGGTAAGAAGAATGAGCAGAGACAATATAAGCTAAATAGAAAATTTTAAAAGGGGTGCTGGAACAGACACCTGGGGGTATATGAACGCAAATCTTTGAAGATGGCGGGCCAAGTTGAGAAGGCTGTTACAAAAATCATACGATGTCCTTGGCTTTATGAACATAGAGTGTAAAAGCAAGAAAATTATGCTAAATCTTCATAAATTATCGGTTTGACCTCAGCTGGAGCATAGTGTTCAATTCTGGACACCACACTTTAGGAAGGATGCCAAGGGTTTGGAGAGAATGGTACCAGGGATCTGGGACTTCATTTACATGGAGAGACTGGAGCAGAGAAGGTTAAGAGATTTAATAGAAGGATTCAAAATCATGAAGGGGTTTGATAGAGTAAATAAGGAGAAATTATTTCCACTGGCAGAAGGGCCAGTAACCAGAGGACACCGATTTAAGGTAATTGGCAAAAGAGCCAGAGGCAAGATGAGACATTTTTAATGCAGCCTGCATGCACAGAAAGCACTGCCTGAAAGGGTAGTGGAAGCAGATTCAATAATAACTTTAAAAAGGAAATTGGATAAATACTTGAAGTTGGGAAAGGCCAGGGGAATGGGACTAATTGGATAGCTCTTTCAAAGAGCCAACACAGACATGATGGGCTGACTGGCCTCTCCTGTGATGTATCATTCTATGATTCTGTGACTTTCATAGTGGCGTGTTACATTTAATGTCAAAATTATCATGTATGTTGCAAATTATAAACAGCAAGTGATGCGACTCAAGCTTTCTGAATTTTCATTTTTAGTAACTTTTTATGCTGCTTATTCCTTTTCAATTTTAATGTTTCAGTGCAAGAATGAGTTTTGTGTCCAAAAATATTTGGCTTATGATTAAGAAATGGTTAGTTGAATTTATGGCTATTAGATGAACTTAGAACAAAGAACAAAGAAAATTACAGCACAGGAACAGGCCCTTCGGCCCTCCAAGCCTGCGCCGATCCACATCCTCTATCTAAACATGTCGCCTATTTTCTAAGGGTCTGTATCTCTTTGCTTCCTGCCCATTCATGTATCTGTCTAGATACATCTTAAAAGACGCTATCGTGCCCGCGTCTACCACCTCTGCTGGCAGCGCTTTCCAGGTAGCCACCACCCTCTGCGTAAAGAACTTTCCACGCATATCCCCCCTAAACTTTTCCCCTCTCACTTTGAACTCGTGACCCCAAGTAATTGAATCCCCCACTCTGGGGAAAAAGCTTCTTGCTATCCACCCTGTCTATACCTCATGATTTTGTACACCTCAATCAGGTCCCCCCTCAACCTCCGTCTTTCTAATGAAAATAATCCTAATCTGCTCAACCTCTCTTCATAGCTAGCGCCCTCCATACCAGGCAACCTCCTGGTGAACCTCCTCTGCACCCTCTCCAAAGCATCCACATCCTTTTGGTAAAGTGGCGACCAGAACTGCACGCAGTACTCCAAATGTGGCCGAACCAAAGTCTTATACAACTGTAACATGACCTGCCAACCCTTGTACTCAATACCCCGTCCGATGAAGGAAAGCATGCCGTATACCTTCTTGACCACTCTATTGACCTGCGTTGCCACCTTCAGGGAACAATGGACCTGAACACCCAAATCTCTCTGTACATCAATTTTCCCCAGGACTTTTCCATTTACTGTATAGTTCGCTCTTGAATTGGATCTTCCAAAATGCATCACCTCGCATTTGCCCTGATTGAACTCCATCTGCCATTTCTCTGCCCAACTCTCCAATCTATTTATATTCTGCTGCATTCTCTGACAGTCCCCTTCACTATCTGCTACTCCACCAATCTTAGTGTCGTCTGCAAACTTGCTAATCAGACCACCTATACTTTCCTCCAAATCATTTATGTATATCACAAACAACAGTGGTCCCAGCATGGATCCCTGTGGAACACCACTGGTCTCACGTCTCCATTTTGAGAAACTCCCTTCCACTGCCACTCTCTGTCTCCTGTTGCCCAGCCAGTTCTTTATCCATCTAGCTAGTACACCCTGGACCCCATGCGACTTCACTTTCTCCATCAGCCTACCATGGGGAACCTCATCAAACGCCTTACTGAAGTCCATGTATATGACATCTACAGCCCTTCCCTCATCAATCAACTTTGTCACTTCCTCAAAGAATTCTATTAAGTTGGTAAGACATGACCTTCCCTGCACAAAACCATGTTGCCTATCACTGATAAGCCCATTTTCTTCCAAATGGGAATAGATCCTATCCCTCAGTATCTTCTCCAGCAGCTTCCCTACCACTGACGTCAGGTTCACCGGTCTATAATTACCTGGATTTTCCCTGCTATCCTTCTTAAACAAGGGGACAACATTAGCAATTCTCCAGTCCTCCGGGACCTCACCCGTGTTTAAGGATGCTGCAAAGATATCTGTTAACCCCAGCTATTTCTTCTCTCGCTTCCCACAGTAACCTGGGATAGATCCCATCCGGACCTGGGGACTTGTCCACCTTAATGCCTTTTAGAATACCCAACACTTCCTCCCTCCTTATGCCGACTTGATCTAGAGTAATCAAACATCTGTCCCTGACCTCAACATCCGTCATGTCCCTCTGCTCGGTGAATACCGATGCAAAGTACTCGTTTAGAATCTCACCCATTTTCTCTGACTCCACGCATAACTTTCCTCCTTTGTCCTTGAGTGGGCCAATCCTTTCTCTAGTTACCCTCTTGCTCCTTGTATATGAATAAAAGGCTTTGGGATTTTCCTTAACCCTGTTTGCTAAAGATATTTCATGACCCCTTTTAGCCCTCTTAATTCCTCGTTTCAGATTGGTCCTACATTCCCGATATTCTTTCAAAGCTTCGTCTTTCTTCAGCCTCCTAGACCTTATGTATGCTTCCTTTTTCCTCTTAGCTAGTGTCACAATTTCACCTGTCATCCATGGTTCCCTAATCTTGCCATTTCTATCCCTCATTTTCACAGGAACATGTCTCTCCTGCACGCTAATCAACCTCTCTTTAAAAGCCTCCCACATATCAAATGTGGATTTACCTTCAAACAGCTGCTCCCAATCTACATTCCCCAGCTCCTGCCGAATTTTGGTATAGTTGGCCTTCCCCCAATTTAGCACTCTTCCTTTGGGACCACTCTTGTCTTTGTCCATGAGTATTCTAAAACTTACGGAATTGTGATCACTATTCCCAAAGTAGTCCCCTACTGAAACTTCAACCACCTGGCCGGGCTCATTCCCCAACACCAGGTCCAGTATGGCCCCTTCCCGAGTTGGACTATTTACATACTGCTCTAGAAAACCCTCCTGGATGCTGCTTACAAATTCTGCTCCATCTGGACCTCTAACACTAAGTGAATCCCAGTCAATGTTGGGAAAATTAAAATCTCCTATCACCACCACCCTGTTGCTCCTACATCTTTCCATAATCTGTTTACATATTTGTACCTCTATCTCACGCTCGCTGTTGGGAGGCCTGTAGTACAGCCCCAACATTGTTACCGCACCTTTCCTATTTCTGAGTTCTGCCCATATTGCCTCACTGCTCAAGTCCTCCATAGTGCCCTCCTTCAGCACAGCTGTGATATCCTCTTTGACCAGTACTGCAACTCCTTTTACCTCCCTCTCTATCCCGCCTTATGAACTTAATTGTTGAAACCAGCCACAAATTAAAGAAACTGCTTTTATAAAGACTGTATTTATATAAGGGTTTTCACATCCTTAGGATTTACATTTGAAGTGTAATCACTTGTAATGTAGGAAATGAGGTAGCCAATTTGTGCACAGCAAGCTCCCACGAGCAGCAATGAGATGCCCAAAGCAACTGTTCTAGGTGTTAGTTAAAGAATGTCAAGGAGAACTTCCCTCCTCATCTTTAGTTAGTGCTGTGGGCTTTAATTAATGTCTCATCCGAAAGACGGAACCTCCGCAGTGCAGCGTTCCCTCCCACTGGAGTGTCAGCCCAGTTTTTGTGCTCAAGTCTCCAGAGTGAGACATGAACTCTCCTCCTTCTGACTCGGGCAAGAGCCATAGCTGAAAATATCTCCTCCTATCTATGTGAACTGTTTCTACTGTGTTCTGTGATTCTGTCCTCCTTTCCTTGGTTGAAGGTTAGCTTATTTCTATAACTGGTTTATATTTCTATTCTGCAGGTCAACAGTGAGGTGGTTACTGATGGGCAAGTCCAAGTATCGGAAGGTAATCGGGTTGAGACGCAGCCACCACAGCAGCAGCAGCAGCAACCCCCCAATGCCTGGCAAGTGATAAAAGGTGTTTTATTCAGGTGAGGGCAGCATCATGTTCAGAAATATTAGCACTATTGAAAGGATATAATGTAGATTCACTCAAAGACCAGCAGAGGCGAGGGGTTATAAAGATAGGTTTGTAAAGCTAAAAGTTGACAGGGTTGATAGAGAAACTATTTCCTTCAGTTGGGGAATCCAGTACAAGGGGGCATAACCTTGAAATTAAAGCTAAGCCTTTCATACTAAACCTTGTCACCAGGTTTCATGGAGGCACCCAAGATCATGTTGGCACCAGCTGGACCTCATCGTCACAAGGCGAGCCTCTTTAAACAGCGTTCAAATCACACGAAGCTTCCACAGTGTGGACTGTGACACCGACCACTCCCTGGTGTGCAGCAAGGTTACACTCAAACCAAAGAAGCTGCATCACTCCAAGCAGAAGGGCCACCCGTGCGTCAACACTAACAGAATTTCTTATCCACAGCTGTTACATAAGTTTCTAAATTCACTTGAAAAAGCCCTTCAAAACACTCTTACAGGGGATGCAGAGACCAAGTGGGCCCACATCAGAGACGCCATCTATGACTCAGCAATGACCACCTAAGGCAAACGTGAGAAGCAGCATGCAGACTGGTTTCAATCTCACTTTTTGATGCATTCTTTTCCACAAATTGAGTTCCCAATTTCCTTTCCAGTATTTAGCGATCCATAATATTCTCCCCAGTAACTTGCTTGACCTCAATCCGAAGGAATTTTACTGCAGAAATGCAAGCCGTTGCAGGTGTGGTGTGTTAGAATTTTATTTTAATCTCATATTATACTGACCAGTGATTTTTTTTTTCTTTTTAATTGTATTTCAGAATTTTTATCATCTGGCTGATCAGCAGTTGGTTTCGTCGTGGAAGTGCACCTCCAGAGCAGAGCGATCCAATCGGAACGGCGCGACATCCCAGCCGCAATCTTTTCCCCAAAGACACACTTATGGTAAACTACAGTTACCTTCTGAGAAAAGAATAGAAGGATTTGTTGATGGGGTTTGATGAAGACATGGCGGGAAGAGGCTCGTGTGGAACATAAATATGGGCATGAACCTATTGGGCTGAATGGCTTGTTTTTGTGCTGTAAATGCTTTGTAATACTTGGTAAAGTTACAAAGCCTGTATCTCCATTAATTTGTCAATGATGTTTCAACAACTCCCATGCAGCAGCTTCTTAGCCATTCTTGGTGCCTTTCTAGGTGAATGGATTGGTCTTTATCCCACTTCATTTAATTTTTAACGTTGGTTCGAGAGCTCACCGGTTCAGTGGTAACCCGCAGTTTGGATCTATTGCACAAATGTACAGATTTTGCTAACACCTCCTGAATTAACTGATTTTTCACTTTGTTCTTTACATTAACCCAAAATATCTCCCTTTTTGATCCTTGCAGGACTTGCGTGTTTACATCTCAGAGAATGATCACTTCACAGAATTTAATGACACTGTTCCACTTTTCTGGGAGCACCTCGATCTGGTGTATGGAGACTGGACAAGTGGAGAGTCTGGGACTGGATGTTATGAGAACTATGGAGAAATAGAAACAACTGAGGTACGACAACTCCGCTTTTGAATATTTTTCAATCTATTTCGTGGTTAAAAATTGAAAGCCCTAGGAATTGTGCTAGTAATACTTCAGCCTAGAAATTACTGTCGGTGATATCGATGAATGGATGTCTTTTAAGGATTTTTGGACTTCTACCTGACAGTTTTCTCATGTTCAGCATCCAAGATCACTCCAGTGAGGCAGCAAGCTTTCACTCGATAGTGGTTATGTTAATAGCCAGTAAACCTGAGGCCTGACTAATGATCCGGAGACATGAGGTAAAACCCCAACATGCAGCTGAGTAATTTAAATTAAATTAATGAAATAAAGCTGGAATAAAAAGCTAGTATCAGTAATGATGACCGGATTGTCAAAAAAACTCATCTGTTTCACTAAAGTCCTTTAGGGAAGTAAATCTGCCACCCTTGCCTAATCTGGCCTACATGTATGTGACTCCAGACCCACAGCAATGTGGTTGACTCTGAAAATAGTGTTCTGTTAGTCTACAAACTACCCAACAGATTTATCAACAAGCTAACCATTATGAAATAGTTTCAAAGACAAAACGGTAGATTTACTGTACTATACTGAACATAAATATTCCTGCATGGAATTTCCACCTTTACAATTAGAGATGTTTTTGGATAGAGCAACACAAAAGATTTTGTGCTCAATGGGCATTAACATATTTAAGACCACCCTTTATTTCCTTTGCAGGCATGCCATCTTTGTTCCTGTACTGCTGTGTATCAGCCAGACCTGAATTATGTCTAGTAAAATTTAATTATAGCAATTAGTAAAACTGAAGCGTAGAAATTAATATTGGCAGTGTCTGATAAATGGTTAATGCATTCATGTGACATTCCTATTGCCTTAAACAAGATTTTAACTCAGCTAAAATAGTGTAAAGAGCTTTACTTCCTGTGTCTCTATATTAAATTTTGTCTCTTGCCTGTGTTTAGCTTTTGCTGCTTCCTGTTACTAAGGTGCATCAGTTTCTCAGCATGAGGTTGAACCGAGTTGGGAGAGGTGTGTACAGCAAGCAAGAGAGATACAAGCTTGAATCTGGGGTTGACAGCAACTGCTGCTGAGGGCCTTGTAACCGAGGAGCAGGAATAGGCCATTCAGCTCCTCATACCTGCTCCGCCATTCACTTTAGATCAGGGCTGATCACCAAATCTTCATTTTTCCACCATTGTGCGATATCCCTTGATACCTCTACCTAATAAAAAATCCATTAATCTTAGTCTTGAAAGTTCAAAATGTCCTGACATCCTCAGGTGTTTAAGGGATGAGAGTTCTATGTTTCTACTACCCTTTGTGGTTTAAAAAAAAAGTCCTGATTTCACTCCTAAATGGCTGGCTCTAATTTTAACATTATGTCCCCTTTTTCTTGATTTCCCCACCATCAGAGAAAACTTTCTTCATTTCTACTATATCTAATGTTTTTACATTTTATACACCTCGATTGGGTTACCCCTCTTTCTCTATACTCATGAATATAAGCTACGTTTTAAAACCTGTTCTCAAACCCTCCAAGGGCTTTGAAGATGTACTTATTCCTCATTGTATTATGGCAATGCAGGTTATTGCGAATCCTTGCTAAAAGTATTCCGTCAGGAAGCAGCAATCCTTTACAGATTGTGCCTGCAGTTTGAGGGTTGATTGCTATAGTTAAGATGGGTTTAAAATGTTGGTACTTTTAATATAATCTCCAAATATATTTTCAAATGATAGGGGGATGTAGTGCATCATTAAATCCATCCCCATATACAACATTATCTTGTTGCTTATAAAAAGAATAAACAATAGATTGAGTGGGTTGCGATATTAATTGCATCCCATGCTGGTGTTAATTAGCCAGCAGTGTCACCAACCAGCAGGATTTCTAATCTATTCTCCAATACAGTTAGCGCTGATAAATGTGCAGGGTTATTTTTAAAGTAACGTTTGCTGATTTGATTACAGAATATAAAATCCAATGGTTCCATGTACATTCACATATTTTTCACCAAGAGTGGGTTTCATCCAGATCCAATGAGGAAAGCCCAGTACAGGCGCCTGGCCACAGTGTCAACAACAAGAAGTAAGCTCAAGTATAGCTTCACTTTTTTTTTCTTGTGCTGGGAAGGTTATGCTAGAACTGTGTATAAAACACTAACTACATTACTGCATATTGTTCTGGTCACTGCATCACAGAAAGGGTGTGATTGCACTGGAGAGGGTACAGAGAAGATTTATGAGTATGTTGCCAGCACTGAAGAATTATAGCTAAGAGAAAAAATTGGATCGGCTGGGGTGGTTTTCTGCTGAACAGGAGAGGCCGTGGGGAGATTTAATTGAGGTGTATAAAATCATGAGGGGCTTAGATAGGATGGATAGGAAGGACTCGGTTCCCTTAGAGGGGTTTGTAACCAGGGGGTATAGATTTAAAGTAATTGGTGGAAGGAATAAAGGGGAGTTAAGAATTTTATTCACCCAGAGGGTGGTGGGAATATGGAACTCACTTCCTGAAAGGGTGGTAGAAGCAGAAGCCCTCATTGCATTTAAAAGGAACTTGGATGTGCACTTCAAGTGCCATAACCTACAGGGCTACAGGCTAAGAGCTGGAAAGTGGGATTAAGCCAGAACACTTTTTTTCAGCCGGCACGGACACGTTGGGCCAAATGACTGCCTCCTGTGCCATAAATGTCCATGATTCTATGCTGTTGCCTTGATACTAACTTATGGTTGATGAATGCAGACTGATTCCAGGTTTGATATCCTTACTGGAATAGGAAATTTTGTAAAACACTAATGTTGCGCCTCATACTAGTAACAATTATTCTTGCGTTAAATGTATGTTTCATAATAGTGTTGAACAAATACAAGAGAAGGAAGTTTCAAAAGACAAAAAATCTTCTGACTGGGGAGACAGAGGCTGATCCTGAAATAATTAAGGTACTTTTGCAAGGTCTTTTAGTATATTTAATGCTCTTGCTTGAACACAACAAATATTCGATGTTGTTTAATGATATGTGCACATGCTCATCTTTTTTTGCAGCGAGCCGAAGACTATGGGCCTGTTGAGATCATTTCCCACTGGCATCCCAACCTCACAGTTCATGTAGTAGATGACCACACATCATGGGCAATGGGAGCAGTGCCACCACCTCTTGACCAGTGTAAGTAGATTATCATTGCCTCTCTGCTTTCTCATGGGTTGTACTATGCCCTTTTAAAAATTTTCTGTCATTATGGTTATAGTAGGTGTGTGTTGGCGTAAAGCTAGTTTTTGCCACTGTACCCTGGAGTTCAGGAATACCTGAATTTCTGCACCACCCTCTGTTTCTAGAGACTCCCCTCTTAAGATAAAATTAACCAGGGTTGAATAGTAATATGGAAACAGCATGTTCAGTTAGTGAAACAACTTCTGTGTCTGGTTTTAATGGTGTTTCCTTCCTTATTGTTAAGTTCAAGATACAGAAAAATGAGGTTTTGACTACCAGTGTGGAATAAGATACTTCACTGCTGCTTGGAAAAATTCTATTTTTTCACTGGTCAGCAGCACAAATTACACTAAACAACAGAAGCAACTTGCATTTATATAGCACCTTTTTAACATAGTAAATAGTCCCACGGTGCTTCTTGGAGCTACAGGTGGGGAAAAAAATGGATGCTGAGCCAAAGAAGCAGAGGTTAAGGGTGGTGAGTGAAAGCTTGGACAGAGAGGAGGGCTTTAGGGGTGTGGGGGGTTTACAGTAGAAGACAGTGAGGCGGAGGAGTAGTTTAGGGAGAGAATTTCAGAGCATAGGACCTAGGTTGCTGAAGGTATGGCCACCAATGGTGGGATGAAGGAAGGGGTGGAATACACAAGAGGCCAGAATCAGGAATGGAGAGTTTGGGGTTGGGATAATGGAAGTGACAGAGATGAAAAGGGGCAAGGCTTTGGAGGGATTTGTACAGGAGGGCAAGAATTTTAAATTTGATGCATTGGTGGACCAGGAGTCGGTGGTTAAGTTTTAGAAGTCAATTCTGAAGGTGACTGAGGCATGGGATGAGGGTTTCAGTGGCAGTGATATTACAGATATGGTCTTTGTGATTGCTGGGGGGTGGGGTGGTGGATGTGGAATCTGTGATTTCATTTGGGGTTGGATAGGAGGTAAAAAGTGTGCACAGTTCGGTTCAACCTGAGATAATGGCTGGGGAGCTGGGTGGTGAGGCTACAGAGTTCGGCTGATGGAGTTGGGGAGATTGATGTGGGGCAAACAGAATGGCTTCAGTCTTTCCAATCTTCAGCTGGAGAAAATCGTTGATTATTCAAAATTGAATGTTTGACGATCAGTCTGACAACACGGCACTAATAGAGGTAGAACTGGGTGTCATCGGTTTGAGTGCGGGGGAGCTGGCACAATGTCTGCCAAAGGGAAACATGTAGATGAGGAAGAGGAGAATTCCTAAGGGAGTCTCCCAATGTGGTGGTGGAGGAAGAAAAGCCATTGGTGGAAATATTCTGGCTATGATTGGGTAAGTAAGAAGCAAATCAAGCAAGGGCAGTTCCACTCAGCTGGACTGTAGAGGAAGATGATATGTTTGTGTCAAAGGCTACAGAACAAACAAGCAAGGATAATACACATTGATTAGAGTTGCAGAGAAAGTAGTGTGTGACTTTAGTTGAGGCGTTTGCAGTGTTGTACAAGGGGCGGAATCCTGTTTGGAGAGATTCAAACAGGAAGTCATGGAATTGATCTGGAAAAATAAAAATTTAGAGGCACTGTGCATTTTGATCATATTAAAAGGAATTGTAGGGTTATGATTTCCTAGCTCAGTGGATAAGTGCACTTTCCATTGAGCAACTGAGCCATATAGATCAGGAAGGTCCCATGTTTCAGATAATCCAATCTTGTCATTATCACATTGCTATTTGTGGGATCTTGTTTTGTACAAATTGGCTACTGCATTACAACATTGACTGCACTTCAGTAAAATACTTAATTGGTTGCAAAGCGCTTTAGGCCATCCTGAGGTAATGAAAAGTGTTTATACAAATGCATGTTTAGTAGAAACATAGAATTAACAGCTTAGAGGGACACTGTGTTGCCTCTGAGCTCTCACCTTATTTCTTGAACTTTTTTTATTTATGTATCTAATTCTATTTAAAAACTATTATGGATTCTGCTTCCATTACTATTGGGGCATTCTAAGGAATTGCATTTCAAAAATAAAGTCCTCCTAACCTCTCCCTTGTCTGTTTTTGCTGATCTTAGATTTGTGCCCTCTAGCTCCCAACTCGCTGACTGCTGGAAATGGTTTTTCCCTATTTATCACATCGAAACCCTTTATAATATTGATCACCCCAATCAGATGTCCTAACCTTCTCTGCTCTGATGGAAAGTGCCACAGTTTTTCTAATCTCTCCTTTATAACTAAAGCCTTTTCTGCCTGAAATCATCTCAGCGTGTCTTTTTGGCATCATCTTCATGACACCCTTCCTAAAATTAAGGCATTCAAAACCAGGCAGGGTATTCTAACTGGTCTATTTAATAGCATAGGTTTAGTATCAGTTTTCCTCCCTTACTTGCTGCCCCTATTTTTGAAATCTAGGATCCTCTGTTTTATTACATTTATCAACATGTATTCCCACTTTTTAAAAACTTGTGTATCTGTTCCCCCAAGTTTCCATTCACTCTGTTCCTGGGAAAGGGCAATCAAGGGTTTCTGTTTCAGATCAGTGTCCCATGTTCCCTGCTGAAAAGCTTGTGACTATCATCCATAGCTTCTCTGGTGTAGAGGCATCAGTCACTGCCTTAAAGACCTGTTTATGGATGTTGACTCCTGATATCTACTTGTGCAGAATCAGGACTCAGGAGCGCAAGAATGAAACTTCCTGATTTCACAGAATTTGTTACAGCGCGGAAGGAGGCATCCAGCCCATCGTGTCTGCACTGACTGTCCGAAGAAGTCACTTAGTGCTACTCCCCTGACTTCTCCCTCTAACCCTGCACATTCTTCCTTTTCAGATAATAGTCTAATTCTCTTTTTAATGCCTCGATTGAACCCACCTGCACCCCACACTCAGGCAGTGCATTCCAGAACTTAACCACTCGCTGTGTGGAAATGTTTTTCCTCCTATCGCTTTTGTTTCTTATGCCAATTACTTGGGCTGTATTTTTGTACCTTAAATACCTTTCAATCTCTCCGGAAAGGGCTGAGTTAACGCTGAATGAGGCTAAGTTTGGTTTGAACCGTGAACTACTTTATTTCGCAGTAGGTAAAACATACAAAACAATGAGATTGATGAGAGGGGCTTGGATATAATTCGTGTAATTTCTGTTTGCTTACAGTTGCAAAATCAGGAACGTGAGCGTGCTAGCCCACTCTGGTGGGTCATCTAACTTAAATTTAAAAGCTTAATCTCTCTCTACGCTGTCCAACTGCCACACAACAGTTGTTCGCTCGCTTGTGCTGTTCAACTGACTCCCAATCGCGGTCTGGAACCCCGCCCTCCCCCACCACAGCCCCCGCCCCCACATTCAAACCCCCCCCCCCCCCCCCCTCTTCCCAATTACAGTCTAAGGCCTCTCTTTCTTCCCAGCACTGACTGCTGTGGCTGTTCCCATTATCCCTAGTTGGGGTCTCCTGCCGCTGAAGTTCAACTCCTGCCCACTGGTCAGGTAGTCAGTTTGTTGGGTGGGTGTCTGCACAGAATTATTCTGTTAACATTGGCAGTGCTCCATGGCCCTGTCCTTCCTGAGTTCATCACCCCATACTCGTCTCCCCCACATCCTTCCTGCCTACCTGCTAATATCTGAGCCTTGGTGTCTGTCTTCTGATCCAACACCAAGGTGGTGTTTCTCTGAATAACCACACATGGTCAATGATTTGGGCCTCTGAGAGGAATTATTTTCCATCTTGCATTGCTAATTCCCATTTATTTACCTACAGAGACACAACCCGGCTCAAGAAGCGAACCTCCTTTAAGCAAGCTTTAGCTTTTGTTTAAGAAAACTTAACCACACATGTTGAAGTCCGTCTCTGTGGGGGGGAAAAATGGCCAAAGAATTCCAGTTGAAAATTCTGCCAACACTTGCTATCAAGGCTCGCATAAACATCCACTTAATAAGTCAATGCCTTCAGGGGAGGAAGTCTTATTGGGTTGTAGGAACTCTGGAGGATGGTACCCGAGAGGCTAGATTTATGGCATGTTTGTTTTGAGTAGTTAGCATACATTTAAGTCAGTCATGTGTTTTTTTATTGGTGTTAACACAGCCTGCACAGATTAGCACATGAAAGCAATGTTAAGTAAAAATTATTCACTCCTTCTTGTGCTATAGTGCCACTTCTAAGAATGACTGTCATGTGGTTGTACTAAATATGATCAGTAGTAACAAATTAACTATAGTACTGCTCTTTTAAAGAAACATTGATTGTCCCTGCATGACTAAACTGTCCTATGGACTCTGAGTGGAGAATAGCATTCAGACAATGAGGCCGACCCTGCATAGATGAAAAACCTATTAGCCCACAGCATGTAAACCGTCAAGTAGCAAGCTCTCCGACTCCTGAGGGAGTGGCCATAAAAGGCATACCTTAAATTGAGGGAGGTTTCCTCATAATGTGTGTTTATATAATATACACATGTATATTAACTATATGTTCTCCTTTAAGCAGAGACGGTTAAGGGGATATTTAATAGCTATTCAACATTGTGAAGGGTTGTGATAGAGTGAGTAAGGAGACACTGTTTCCACTGGCGGAGGTAATTAGAGGACATTCATTTAAGGGTGTTGGCGAAATAGCAAGGGGTAAGATGAGAGACTTTTTCTTTTAAACAGCAGGTTATGATCTGGAACCCACTGCCTGAATGGAAAATAGAAGCAAATTTAATAACTTTCAAAAGGAAATTGGATGAATACTTGAAGGGGAAAAATTTGCAGGACTGTGGGGGGAAAAGGGCAGGGGAGATGGGATTAATTGGATAGTTCTTTCAAAGAGCCAGCACAGGCGCGATGGGCTGAATGACCTCCTGCACTGTATCATTCTATGATTCTGTATGAAGTTGAGTACATGCTAGTGACCGGTTTGGTAAGTCACTTGAGAATGATGGGGCTTGTACTACTGAATAGGTCGTTTCCCATTGTAATGTCACAGTTGGCCCTTTGCTTTTTCTGAGCCGAAATATATACAGAATGCTAGTGCTGCAGTTTCAATGAAACAGTTTCTCTTCTGCTCAGGTTAAAATATTGTGGGATAAGTGCCAACAAACTTGCATTTATATAGTGTCTTATCATATCCTTAGCGCGTCCCAAAGTGATTCACAGCCAGTGAATTATTTTTAAAGTGTGAGCGCTATTGTTATGCACATAGCTAAGTCCCAAGAATTGTAAACAAAATGGATGACCGACTTAGTGTGATGGTTGAGGAAGAAATGTTGAGTAGGATACAAGGAGACCTGCTACTCTTTGCATAATGCCATAGGATCTTTTATACCCGCCAAGCAGTCAGGTGGGGCCTTGGTTTTAATCTCATCCGAAAGATGCCATCTTGACAATTTAGCGCTCCCTCAGTGCCAGCCTAAATTGTGCATTTGAGTCCTGGAATTTGCTGTGAACCCACAAACTTCGGACTTAGTAACTGAGAAAAAGGGACACTTGAATGGGAGCTTATTACCTGTTCCTGTGACAAGTTCCAAAGTTCTGGATATCGCTCAGTGTGTGATTTAAAGGTACTGTGCAGAGGTAAACACTGATTTGATTGGGAAACAGCTACCTCACATGTTTATAGAGATAGGAAGAAACTTTTTCCCTTAGCAGAGGTGTCAATATCCAGGCGGCATAGATTTAAGGTAAGGGGCAGGAGGTTGAGAGGGGATTTGAGGAAAAAAAATTTGAGGGTGGTTTGAATCTGCCTGAAGAGGTGGTAGAGGCAGGAACCCTCAAACATTTAGGAAGTATTTAGATGAGCAATTGAAACGTCCTAGCATATAAGGCTACGGGCCAAGTGCTGGAAAATGGGATTAGAATAGATAGGTGCTTGATGGCCGGAATTTGTAGCTTAGATTGCCGTATTTTAAAATGCTATGCCGAGATTCCCAAGTTGTATCAAAGTTAAAAGTGAACCCTTTTCATATCATATATATATGTACATTAGGGAAGTGAATCTTGGAATACCTGGAGTCTGTGCCCTATGGAACGACATTTCATTTGTGTTCTGTTTTGATTTTCCCACAGATGTGAAGTTTGACCCAGTCAGTGGTGACTATTACCCGATTGTTTATTTCAATGATTACTGGAACCTGCAAAAAGACTACTTTCCCATCAATGACACGCTGGAGAAACTCCCTTTGCGTATGACTTACTGTCCTTTGTCGCTGTGGAAATGGCAGCTGTATGCTGCACAGAGTACCAAATCTCCATGGAATTTCTGGGGAGAGGATTTGTATGACCAACCAGATGAGGAGCAGGATTCAGTGAAGGTTTTTTTTTTCCCCTTTAATATTCAATATAAGCAATGTACTCAATTCTCATAGGAATGCCGGAACAGGAATAGGCCATTCAGCCCCTTGACCCTGTTACACCATTCTGTTAGATTGTGGCTGATTTGTACCATTTACCTGCCTTTTCTCATTATCCCTTGATACTCTGCCTACCAAAAATCTATCAATTTCAGTTGGCCCTCAACATCCACAGCTTTTTGAAGAGGCGTGTTCCAGACTTTCACTGCCTTTTGTGTGGAAAAAGTGCTTCCTGATTTCACTTCTACCTGGACAAGCTCTAATTTAAGGTTATGCCCTCTTGTGTTTGATCCCCCCCACTCCTAACCTAGAGGAAATAGTTTATCTACCCTATCAAATCCCATAATTTTAAACGCCTCAATTAGATTGTCCCTCAATCTTCTAAACTTAAATTCAAAGCTTATGCAGCCAGTTCTCATAATCTAACCTTTAAGTCCCAGTATCACTGGTGAATCTCTGCTGCACCCCCTCCAAGGCTACTAGCTTTTACTGATTTGTCTTATGTGGGCACCCTTATCCCTTTATTGATTCTCAGTTCATAGCCTTTCATCATCGAGGAAACAAAATCTGATTTGTCTGTCTTGGACCTCACATTTCCCCACATTGACCACCATCTGCCATAGTACAACTACTCACTTAGTCTGTCTGGATCCCTTTGTAATTTCCTGCTCCTTTCTGTGCCTCCTTATTTGGTGTTGATCAGGCTTGGATATACAGCTCTCTGTTCCTTTAGCCAAGTTATTAATATGGTGTAAAGTTGAGGCCCCAGTAGAGAATCCCTGAGGAACTTCACTTGTCACATTCCACAAATCGGAGAATGTTTCCCTTATCCTTCTTCCCTCCTTCTCGCAACCAGTTACCCAGTTTTGGTTGTTACAGTTGCTATATTATTTTGAAACTAGGCATAGCAATTATTCATGACTTTGTAGGGAAATGCACTGTTTGGAGATTTGATCCCAAGTGCAGACGGATCTCTGTACGGATCACTTGATGAGCATTCTTGAGCTGCTGAGGAGCAGCAAAAAGTCACCCAGGGTTCTCACTTGCAATCACTATCCAATGAGCACACTTTAAAAAAAAAATGCACGTGGTTATTGAGTGAAGACTGAGTCAGGATTAGCTCCCCTCCCTTCTAACTCCTAATGAAGTACCTTATTAGCCTCACTGTGTAGTCTCGATGAATACCCACTCTGGACCTGTAATACAGTATAAATCAGACTTTCAGGATACTTCGAAGTGTTGCATTACCTCTATGTACTGCAGCATGAGTTGGTGCATTCAGGAGGGGAGTGAAAGAAAGGAGCAAAGAAACTCTTTTCTGCCCCATTTACCACACCACTAAAATCTAGCTAATTCCAAAACGTGGCTGTAAAAATTATTTACCTCCTGAGATATTTGTAATTTTATCACTTTCCGTATCTGTGGAGAGCTCATTTTGGAGCTCTGCCTATAGCAGAGCAGCTCTGCTGTTGCATACATGGGACTGTGGGCTCCGTGCAGAAGTACCTTGCCAGATAGTTTCCTCAGTTTTCACTTATCTCCTTTTAGATGGAGTAGGGGCTGGAGGGATTATCATTAAATGATTTCCTTTAATTGCCTTTCAGTTCCTTTCCAATATAAACCATTAATTGATTGGACAAGGTGTTGCCTCAGCAATGTAAATATTAGGAATTGATGAGGGACTTCCCTGGACTGTGTTTGGTATCTTTGTTATATTTACATTTAGATAACTTGGAAAAATGACAAACATTTTCCTTTAGCATTGAATTACTGCCTTTGGTTAAATCCTCCAATCTTAACTATTCCTCTAAGTAGCTTTCTTTCCTTGGATGTTGACTCCATTGCAAAGATTAGCAAGATAGAAATCTTGCGAGCTACTGTAAACTCACAGCATACCAACAAATTGCCATATGCTTAAATGTCATATTTCCATGTGACCAGTTTAAACTGCAGCAACATTACACATTTTTTAATAAAACTGTAAAAGAGGAGACATTTATAGAGTTACAGGGAAAAGTAGAGGAGTGGGACTAATTGGATAACTGACAGATGCAATGGGCTGAATGGCCTGTTTCTGTGCTGTCTGATTTTGAATCTTTGCTGTTTGCATCTCTGCGGAATTGATCAAAGAACTGTCAGGATTTAATGCATTCTCCCATCTCGTCAGTTTGTTTCATGATGTGAAGCTAAGATGAGGATTTAGTCAGTGACTTTTTGTCACAGTTGCATTTCCGTTTTTAATATTTTTTTAAACCTTTTAATGTTTCGGGTAGTGGGTACAAATGTTTCTTCGTTCTGCTTCCTTAATCAGGCTGTGACTCCTCTCTGCAGAAGAAGGGAAAGCTGAGGAGTAACCGAATGGAAGTCTTTAAAATTCTGAAGAATTTTGATATGGTGAACGTTAAGATGCTTCCACTTGTAGGGCAGATCAAAACTAGGGGGCAATAAATATAAGCTAGGCACTAATAAATTCAATAGAGAATTCGGGAAAACTTGGTTACCCAAAGAGTGGTTAGAATGTGGAATTTGCTAACAAGAAGTAGTTGAGTTGAATAACAGGCGCATATAACAGAAAGTCAGGTAAGTACATGGATAATTTGGGTTTAAATTCTTTTTAATTTGTGATTTTGAATAATACACAAGCTACAAAATGACATCTGTTTGTATTGTTAGGACAGTTTCCTATTTAATTTATTTCTACCCCTCTAATCTCTGACAGGTTGCCTTATTGGAAACCAATCCGTATCTTCTGGCAGTAACTATTATTGTGTCAATTGTGCACAGTGTGTTTGAATTCCTGGCCTTCAAAAATGGTGAGACATAATTGCAATTTTTTTGTTTCATAATTATAGTATAACCTGCTTGTCCATTATGTGATAGGCAAATATGTCCATCCCAGTTCACCCGACATAACTATGGCCTGAAGTGCTAGACTTTTTGCTACGTTTTGTGTTGGGCTTTGCAGCACTCCATTACCTCTGTTTAGCAGACCTTCTTGGCTTGCCTTTGCAGGGTTTGGGCAACATCTTTGCATTCTGATTATGATAGATTTGGGGTGAATCATCATGCACCTCCTACCTTCATCCCATCAGAAACCAGTTAATTCACATCAGAGATGGCACCTTCCTAGAAAGTAGGGTTCAGCTAATCATTGGATAGAATTGCTTAACCATTGGAGTAGCTAAGAAACCATAAAGGTTGGAAACTCCTGATAAAGCTTTCTGTCCTTTTCTGCTTTCAGCTGTGATGCATCATTATTTTAGAAGCCCATGTTCTGCAAACTCTTAAAATTACCCAGATATCAGAAATGTGAGTGCAACTATTAGGAAAGACTGAACAAGCTGGGGCTCTTTAGTAAAGAGAAGACTGAGGGGTGAACTGATGAGGGCTTTAAAATTATGAAGGGGTTTGAGAGGGTAGATGTTGAGAAAATGTTTCCAGTTTTGAGGAGACCAAAGCTAGGGGCCATAAATATAAGACAGTCACTAAAAAATCCAATGGGGAAATCAGAAGAAAACTCAGTTACCCAGAGAATGTGGAGCTTGCTACGATACGGAGCAGTTGAGGTGAATAGCATAGATGCATTTAACGAGAAGCTAGATAAACACAGGAGGGAGACAGGAATGGAAAGATATGCTGATGGGGTGAGATGCAGGAGGGTGGGTGGTGGCTCGTGTGGAGTAGAAACACTGACATAGACCAGTTGGTCCAAATGACTTTCTGTTCTTAAAAATTCAATGTAAATTGACCAATGTGACCTTTTTTTTCCAGACATTCAGTTCTGGAATAGTCGTCAGTCCCTGGAGGGTCTTTCTGTGCGTTCGGTGATTTTTGGTGTCTTCCAGTCTGGCGTTGTGTTGCTCTACATCCTGGACAACGAAACCAACTTTGTGGTTCAGGTCAGCGTATTTATCGGCCTCTTGATCGATCTTTGGAAGATCACAAAAGTCATGGATGTGAGGGTAAGAATATTCTCTTCTGCTCCGGGCAAGAGTTTTTACAGTGTTTTGTGGACATAATATTTCAGTGAGTGAGTGGTCAATCTGTGGAACAGGCTCCTGGGGGAGACTGTAGAAGCAGATAGTGTTGATTTGTACAAATGCAAATTAAATAATCTGATTTCTTTCAGAAAGTACCATTTTCGAATCCAGTATATGAACCTTTTGAAGCCATGTTGAGTGGAGCATGCTTGGGTAGAACAGGTGACTTTGAACCTATGCTTCCCAAAGCTCTGCACCACTGAAGTTCTCTTCATCTCATGCCTGGGTCTGTTGTAGACTAATTGAGAGAGATTGTTTGCTGTGATTAGTCAAAACTCTGCTATCGGTGTATCATACAATTACCAGGATGGTAGAAGGCGAGCTAGATGGAACTTGATTTTTTTTGTCTAGCAATTATTATTTTTGAAAATTGATGGAAGTTTTGAATTATATTGCAGCATATTTGATCCAATGTGGGGTTTTTAATGAATTATATTTTGTATTTTAAAATAAACCACAAACTATAGTGAACTTATTCAACAGTAAGAAATTGAGCTGATATCAGCCCATTTGTAAAATGCAATGCACCCTGACAATACATCGCCCAATCTTATTAACTCTCTAAACTGAAACAAGGAAGATGGCAAAAGAACCAGCAAGTGAGTGAGCAGGCCCAGTGTAAGGGCTCCCTCTTATTTCCTGATTGCAAGAGAGGTCAGGTTGTAATCCTATTTAGTGCAATGGGTCAAATGATTGTTGTTTGTTTCCGACATGCAGAAATTGTTTGTATTTCTTCACAGTCCTATATGTCTGAACATAAAGAATGGTGATAGTTTAACCATGTCTGGACAAAGTGCTCAGAGAGCACCTAGCTTTTCTCTCTAAGACCCTTGTATGCTTTTGAAGTTATTGTAGGTAATCTGATCAACGTTTTATTATAGATTGACCGAGTTAATAAAGTGGCAGGCATCTTCCCACGCTTAACGTTAAAAGACAAATCAACATATGTACAGTCTTCAACTAAGAACTATGACGATGTGAGTATAAAGCTGTGTTTTTATTTGCTTGAAGCTGTTGAATGTGATTTAAGGATATACAAAAATAGAGTGTGAAATAAGGCTATTTATATTATTTCGTTGCCAGTTGTTCCCAACTGTATCCTCAATAGCTTGTCTTAAATGCTCAAAGAACAAAGATAATTACAGCACAGGAACAGGCCCTTCGGCCCTCCAAGCCTGCGCCGATCCAGATCCTCTCTCTAAACATGTCGCCTGTTTTCTAAGGTTCTGTATCTCTTTTCTTCCTGCCCATTCATGTATCTGTCTAGATACATCTTAAAAGACTCCATCGTGCCCGCGTCTACCACCTCCGCTGGCAACGCGTTCCAGGTGCCCACCACCCTCTGCGTAAAGAACTTTCCACGCATATCCCCCCTAAACATTTCCCCTTTCACTTTGAACTCGTGTCCTCTCGTAATTGAAACCCCCACTCTGGGAAAAAGCCTCTTGCTGTCCACCCTGTCTATACCTCTCATGATTTTGTACACCTCAATCAGGTCCCCCCTCAACCTCAGTCTTTCTAATGAAAATAATCCTAATCTACTCAACCTCTCTTCATAGCTAGCGCCCTCCATACCAGGCAACATCCTGGTGAACCTCCTCTGCACCCTCTCCAAAGCATCCACATCCTTTTGATAATGTGGCGACCAGAACTGTACGCAGTATTCCAAATGTGGCCGAACCAAAGTCCTATACAACTGTAACATGACCTGCCAACTCTTGTACTCAATGCCCCGTCCGATGAAGGAAAGCATGCCGTATGCCTTCTTGACCACTCTATTTACCTGCGTTGCCACCTTCAGGGAACAGTGGACCTGAACACCCAAATCTCTCTGGACATCAATTTTCCCCAGGACTTTTCCATTTACTGTATAGTTCACTCTTGAATTGGATCTTCCAAAATGCATCACCTCGCATTTGCCCTGATTGAACTCCATCTGCCATTTCTCTGCCCAACTCTCTAATATATCTATATTCTGCTCGTGTCATCCTGGAAGACAGTAGGCCGCCTTGGTATGCCATTGGCAAGTCTGATTAGCAGAAACGCAGAAGAACTCAGTGTCAGAGAATTAAGGGGGGAGCGTTGGTTTGATCTGAAGACGACTACTTGTTGAAGTGGTTGAACAAGTTGCTAAGCTGATGAAATTGGGGGAGAGGCGTGAGATCCTCGGGCTCAAACAACTTTCTTCTGAAAGTCTTCAGTGCCAACTAGCAGTGGTGTAACCTTGCTGCTATGTGGAGTGGGAAGTGGAAGTCACAGTAATCAGGAATGTCAGTATCAAAATAAAGCTAGCACTTCATCCAGGCAAGTTAAAACTAGTGCACCTTTTGGACCAGGAGTGGCCTTCGAATGAAAGAAAGACACAGGTGCTCTACAACATCCCGGGGCAGACCCAGTTTCTCCCTTTATGGCTCCTTCATGTTCTTTGATTGCAAGAGGGGTCAGTTGTAATCCTGTAGTGGGATTGTCTTGATACCTCAAAGAACCAATTTGAACCTCCAACAATTGTGGACATTTCTGTCTCTATTTCTTCTTCAGAAGTGCAGAAATTGACCTTGGTCTACACCAATTCATGTCAAAGGAAATCCAGCAAACTTTGTGACAGTTTCCAGGGTTTGCTGTTCAATTCTCCTTCTCTACTTCACAAATAAATTCAATAGGGAATTCAGGTGTAAGTCCTTACTCAGTTAGAATGTGCAACTTACTACAATGTGAAGTGGTTGAAGTGAATAGAATAGATGCATTTAAGAGGATGTTATTTGAGTACATGAGGGAGAAAGGGATAGAAGGATATGTTGATAGGGTGATATGACGTGGGAGAAGTTGCATGTGGAGTATAAACATGATCTGTGTGTGTGCCTTTAAGTTCCATGTAGCTCAACCATGCCCTCCCCGCCACCATTTAATATTGTAAATGTAACTTGGGCAACTGTAGATCTCTCATTTCCAAGAGATGACTAGATAAGGTGAATAGAAATTCATTGTTAACAAGCAGCATAAATTTTCTGTTATTAGCACCAGAGATTTTTTAGTGACATTCCATGCCAAGATGGAGTTCGGCAAATTTCCCATTCCTATGTCTTTCATTTAAAAAAAAAAATCCAGAGATCTGGATGGTGAGATACGGTGAGATTTCCATAATTTAAAAAAAAAAGGATTTTTTTTGGTGTCTGTTTGTAAAACTCTGTCATTTGGGATTAGATATATAATCCTTAAGATACACCAGTTATTGCCACCATTTAAAATTGTGTCACTGATGGCCTGCTTTATCCAAAGGCAGTTGGCTGTTTTGAAGAGACTATTAGATGGTTAATGGTTAACACTTTAATGTTCTTTTCAGATGGCTTTTAAATATTTGTCCTGGATTCTGTTCCCACTGTTGGGCTGCTATGCTGTCTATAGCCTGTTGTATATGGAGCACAAAAGCTGGTATTCCTGGGTATTGAGTATGCTGTACGGTTTCTTATTGACGTTTGGTGAGTATAAATGACCTGCGAAAACTTTCTCTCGCTTGTACTCTTAACAGAAATTTCTCTGATTCACCATTTCTAGCACATTCACCTGAGTTACTGATTTCAACTCCAGTTATGATCAGATGATCGAATAGTGAGCTAATTCTGTGACTGAAATCAGGTGCTGAATCCCATGATTATGATTTATTAATCACTTTATAGCATTTAATGTTGAGTCTTGGGCAGTGGGAGGGGGAAAGAATTCATAAGTATATGGAACGAAGCAGCTAATTCCAGTTAGTTCCAGTAGAGTCTTGTGTTGCCCAGGTTTGGGAATATTGTAGAGTTTGAATACAAGACTTAAACTTCACAAAATAAATGGGGTTTTATAGAGAATATTCCTGTAGCTCCCCGAATGACTCAAGTTAGTAAAGTACAGTCTAGCGTGGAAGTGAGGCATAAGATTCCATATTCAGTTCTCCGTCTGAGTTACCCCATCTTGATAGGATGCTGTAATTGGCCTCACAGGTACTTAGATAAGGAGGAGAGAATTGACCGGAGGTTTTGTGCTGATACCTAGTGACCGATGCTGGGAAGTACATGAGACACAATCCATGGTGCCAGCACTGTATATAATGGATAGTGGCAGCTAATAGCTTTGTGTAAAAATACATGTTGATTACACTCTGTAAATGCAAAGCTGAGCTGGATAAGGTCGAAGGTAGCAGTGTCTGGCTTTTGTTTTCACCTTTGATACAACACTAATGTTAATTTATGTTGGGGAAACATTACGATGATGTCAGCAAGACCCATCTGGTGGTGGTAGAACCTACACGTGAGATTCCAAAACCTTTCTGCCATTAATGTGCATTCCAGCTATTTGAAAGTCAAAAATTGTCATTTAAACCCTTGAGAGATCATGAAAGTATGGAAGTCAGGGTGGGCCTGGATGAAACAGAGCTTAAAGCTTGTGCTGGAGCATTTTACAGACTGTCGGAAAAGAGGTGCTCTACATTCACTGCTCCCAAAGGCGGCGCGGAGTTTGTTTAATTTCTGTAAATGAATCCAGTTAGTTAACGTTTCAGATTGGTTAAAGTTTCAGGTTGATGACCTTTCATCAGAACAGAACTGTGAAACTGGTTTGAGTCAGTATCTTAAGGCGAGATAGGGTTAGAGTCGTTCCATACCTGGACAATATGATGCAACACCCTACTGAATTATAGACTAAACAAGGAAGATAAGCAGATACTCGTGTGCTTACATAGAAGCACGAGCCATTTCATATGACATTAAAATACTGCTATGATAATGAAGCGCTTGCAGAGTTCTGAAATGAGAAGTTTAGAATGATTTGCTGCTGTCTCTGACATTGAACTTTTATCCATCTCTACTATTTAAAACAAAAATTCATAGTGATTGTTTCCAGTTGTATTTAAAGATCGTTCTCTTTGAAGCAGAGAAGGTTAAGGGGAGATTTAATAGAGATGTTCATGGATGGTTTTGATAGACTAAGGAGAAACTGTTTTCCTGTGGCAGGTGGGTCAGTAACTCGAGGACACAGATTTAAGGTAATTGGCAAAAGAAACCGAGGCAAGATGAGAATGTTCTGTGTGCAGTGAGTTATGCACTGGCTTGCACAGCCTGAAAAGGTGGTGGCAATAGGTTTAATAACTTTCAAAAGGCAATTGGATAAATATTTGAAGGAGAAAATTTTGCACGGCTATTGGTAAGGAGACGAGGGAGTGTGACTGCCATTCGTCAGTTAAAAATTAAAATGCCTGTTCGATGCAAGGTGATTAGTTGCTTCATAGCAAGTGTGGTATGGATAATTGTGGAATCCTGATGCCACTGAAGTCCTGATTATATTTATTACCTGTTGCTGTACCTCCTGTGTTGAGTACAGTGCGCTAAAGCTGTAGGTACTGATACAGACTTAATCACTTGCTGAATCTGCACAATATGACCTGCAGCTTCAATAATCCACCTTCCATGTACTAAACCCAGATTGCAACACTGGATTTAAGTATAACAGGCGCGAGATTAGCACACAATGCAGATCCATGTATTGCAGAATCCTCCAGTTATTTCACAGTGTGGCGAATGCACTAAAAAATGGTTGTATGTTAGTTGGAACTAATATGCTATAAAAATTATAATTATGATCCTGCAGCCATCCTTGAAGATTTATTTTCAATCTATTCAATCTCTGCAATTGAAAACGGGCATAATCTAAAAATTAGAGCCAGACCTGGTGTAGCTTCATGTTAAAATACTATATAAAAAAATTAAGAGTGAAAACATACATGGGTGGGGGGGGTGGGAATGTTCCCTTTCAGAATCTCTATAATAAATGATTTCAAAAAGAAATTGGGCACTTGAGGGAAATAAACTTGCAGGGCTGCGGGATAGAGCAGGCGAATGGGAATCACTGGATTGCTCTGCGGAGAGCTGGCATGGACTAAATGGGCCAAATGGCCACCATCTGTGTTGTAAATGACTGACCTTTCAGGGGTAAAATTAGGAGACACCTCTTCGAAGTTTAGAACTCTCTTCCGCAAATAGCAATTGATGCTACTTCAGTTGTTAACTTTAAATCTGATTTTTTTTGTATGAAGAGATATGGGGCTAAGGTGGAATATGGAGTTAGGTCGCAGATCAGCCAGAGCAGGCTTGAGGAACTGGATGGCCCTCCCCTGTTCTTGTGTTCCTAATCAGATAGCTCATTCAAAGAGACAGACAGCACAGGCACAATGGTCTGAATAGCTTCTTTCTGTGGTGTATGATTCTATGATTGTCAAGGTTATAAACGTCTATTTTGTGTTTCCTCCCTTCAGGGTTTATAACGATGACACCACAGCTTTTCATTAATTATAAGCTGAAGTCAGTAGCCCATCTCCCGTGGAGGATGCTGACCTACAAAGCACTAAATACCTTTATTGATGATCTCTTTGCATTTGTTATCAAAATGCCAATGATGTACAGAATAGGATGTTTGAGAGATGGTAAGTAGTTGAATAAAATCACACCATTCGACAAAGTGAGAAAATCTTGTACTGTCTCTGGTAGTGGGCATTCGTGCAAACTTCACTTGTGAGGCGACATTTTCAATGTTACATGTAAAGTTCCTCATGATTTCTCAGAAGGAATTCCTGCTTCTACGGCAAGAATAGTTGATTAGAGACTGCTGATGAGGTACCTTTTGGTATTGGAGAGAGGGTACATCTGTCATACTGTGTCCTTTCAAAATGAATTTGATCGTGTTGTTGACTTGGGCGTCTGCTGGTTTGTAGAGAAAGAACAAGTGTCTTTCTACTTTGGGGTGTTTGGACTTTAGAATCTTTCTGTACTAGTATTATAGGTCTGGGTACCAAGTGTTTAAACACAGTAATTTTGCAGTGAAGGAATTGAAAACTTGGTTCTGAATGCTGCACTATATAAATTTTGAAACCATTTTAAAACCTTTTCGGAGGAGATAGGGACAGATCACATAACAGCAAAATTGACCTTTGCCATCCATTCTGCAAATAATTCTTTGCGACCCTATTTCCAGGATAATCTTTTAGACTTCTGTGTAACTTCCAACTCTCCATTTGATCCTCCATCTGCTATGATGCCTCTGCTGCTATTGACCTGTTTTAACCATTCATTTCCCTCCACCTTTGCCCATCCTATCTGCAGAACAATCACCGTCTTCCATTCCTGTTGCTTACCTTGGTACCTCCCTTCACATTCAACGGCATTGCTAGCACTGTATCCCCCACCGTTATTGACCAGAAACTTAACTGGATAAGCCACATAAATAATGTGACTACAAAGAGCAGGTCAGAGGCTGGGTATTCCACACGAATAACTCACCTCCTGACTCCCCAAAACCTATCTTCTACATACAGGACACAAATTGAGAGCATGATGAAATAGTCTCCACTTGTCTGGATGAGTCTGACACCAACAACACTCAAGGGTACAATCATAAAGAGAAGCTCAACACCATCCAGGACAAAGCTTGGTTGGTTGGTACCTCGTTACTCCCTGAGCCACCTGCGCACCATGGTTGCAGTGTGTACCTTCTCACCCTCATTCTTGAGGGCCAACGATGCCCACAGCCCATGAATGTTTTTTTTAAAGTACCTGCAAATTCCCCTCTAAGTCACCATCTTGACTTCGGAATATACAAATGAACCCTGTTCCTTTGTCGCTGAGGCAGCATTCAGTACGGTGGGAGTACCTTCACCAAATGGACTGCCGTGTTTCAAGAAGGTGGCTCACCACCCTCCTTTTCAAGGGAAATTAGGGATAGGTAATAAATGGTGGCCTTGCCAGCAGCGTCCATATCCCATGAGTGGATTAAAAAAAAATTCTGTATTGACTCCATTCGATCTGAAGGGTGCAAACTGAAACAGCCCATGCATAACTCACCTTATTAATCACTGGATCTGGATCGACTATATCAAGCTTTACTTTCTTCTAAAACTACCTACTATTCCAAAATCATTCTGGAGTGGAAGGACAGCACTAGGTTTCTGTTTTTGACAAATCACCACCTCTAACACCATTCAGACCACCCTCCCCCCAACTTGCCTCCAATACCGATGTAAGAAACTTGTCCTCCCTATCATTGCAACCTGCTGTAGACATACACTTCTTTCTGCATCTTTCAGTCTATCAAATCTTTGTATCCTACCATTGTTGGTAGAGCTTTCATGTGCCTAGGCCCTGCTCTTCAGAACCCACACCGGAGATTCCTCTTGCACTCAACTTTTCAGGTTCCAAATTTTCCCCCAAACCCTAAGTCACCCCTCCTAAACTCTGTTCCTGTGCTTCTTGCAAGTATTCTGAAAAATGCCATGGGGCGTTTTGGACCTCAAATGCAAGCTTGTCATAATGCAGACTGCAGAGCATTGCATCAGTATAATCCTCTCTGCGAAAGAACAACTTGCATTTATATCGTGCTTTTCACAACCTCAGGATACCCCAAAGTGCTTTACAGCCAAATGAATCACTTTTGATGTGGAGTCACTGTTGCAATGTAGGAAACACAACAGGCATTTTGTGCGCAGCAGGTTTCCAAGAATAGCAATGTGATAATGGCCAGATAATCTGTGTTGGGAATGTTGTTTGAGGGATTCTGAGGAGAACTCGTCTAATGGTGGTGTGGGATTTTGTATGTCCACCTGAGAGGGCAGGCAGGGCTTCGGTTTAACATCTCATCCGAAAGATGGTTCACATACCATTATGGCTTTTTGAGTTTGTCAGTGTCTGAAATAATGTTTGTGTTTTTTCTCCTTCAAATTAGATGTGGTGTTTTTTATCTACTTGTACCAACGCTGGATCTATCGAGTAGATCCTACTCGAATGAATGAATTTGGGACAAGTGGGGAAGAGCCTCTAAAGGTGTCAAAAGGAAATAGTTCCCCAAAAGCTCTAATGGAGAAATCTGAGGAAGAGAAGAAAAATGATTAAATAAAAATATTTGTATTGTCATATTTTAATGTTTCACAAAAGGCAGAAGTGAGACCATGGACTGTAATAATCAACTTCCTGATTTTGTATTAATATAATCCTGTTGAAGATAAGTGAATTTGGAGTCCAGGTTAATGTGCTGTACTGTATTTGTTCTGAAACATATCTGTATTTAAGTAAGATAACTTTGTAATCACTGTATTCCATTGTGGAATATTTGGTACATTAAATTGCTAATAACGTTTAAATTGCAGCCATTTGTCAAAAGGCAGCCTCTGTTCATTTAGGGGGAAAAGTTAACAGATTTTAGAAATAAAGATTCTATTCATTCATCTGAAATTGATTCCTGTTTCAATAGACACGCGTATGTTAATTTATGAACTAATTTTGGGATCCATGTGAACTTGTTAGACTCACCGCTGATTATTTGTTAATGGTTTAATCGAATTGCATTTTAAAAAAGTTTTCAAAGAAAGTATTTATTCTAAGGCCGTATAGCAGCTGGTGATACTGACGTCAGAGGACATTTCTGTGCAGAATACCCCATTGTGAATATGGTGTTTATTTCTAATAATAGAATCCATTAAAAAAAATGTTTGTGCAAAATACTCGGGTGGTGCTCACTCTTCAGTATTTACTTGTGTCCAAATTGCAGCACCAAAATAAAAGTAGCAATTAGTTGATTGAAAAACACTTCCTGCCTCTGGTGCTTTTTTCCATCGCTATAGAGTTTTTCTTGAGACTATTGCATTGGAGCTGCACGGGACCAATTGCCCCCAACCTGAGTGTGGAACCACCCCCATTCTGCCCCTAGGGTGGGGCAATGTATGAACACACATTCCACCCTTTGGATGTGCTGGATTCTGGATAACCCTTATCTTCTCGTTTTAATACAGGCTTGTGGACTTGAGATAGAGACATCTGATCTTTTTCTAAGCACACTAATGCAACCTGCTACGTGCAATGCTTGCGATCGACCCCAAATCTACTCACAAGCATACTCCCATCCTGTCAGTAATCTCGAGTTCCTAAAGTGTAGTACCTTTTTATATAGTTAATGACAAAAGGTGCATACAATGTAAGCACATTCCTGGCATCTGTAGTTAATGTGCAAATACTCCAGGTTAAAACTTAAGCATGTTAGTGATCATGCAGATCACTGCCCCCTTCACGTGTTCATTATTTGTTTGTTCTCCAGATATTCCATGTGCATGCTTTTCCTGCAGAATCTTCACTCTTCTATCCTTCAATGTTTATTACAGAGCAGCCTATTTTTCAGTCTTGCACTCCAGTTCACCAGACACTCCAGCAGTTAACTTTCCATTCTCAAGCCATCCTGCTAACTACTTGGTCCTGTATCTCTGCGTCCAGTGTGCGATTTAATCATCTTTTAACCCTTGCCACAGTCAGTGCCTATCTAAATGCCTACATGGCTTTTAACTAGTTTGCTGATCCTTGCATGTCAGTTGCATTCTGCCCTTGGGGCAAGGTTCAGTCTCGTGCTGTCCTACCCTGGGTGAGGCAAGTTTCAATGTTCTGCTCCAGGGGTAGGACAAGGTTCTGTTACCTGTTCCCAGGAGTGGTCCACAGCCTCTGCATTCAACTGCAGGTGGGAACAGCCTGATCGGTGCCACTGAGCTGCCAGCATCAGGGATCACTGACAATATGGCTAGGAGAGTTTATGTAGGAGCAGTTGTGAGGATAGGAGGGTAGTGAATGAAGGAGAGAGGCAAGGTGAGTTGAGATGGAGTTTGGAATTATTGAGGACGTGGTGTTGCTCAGTGCTATGATCGAGAGAAGGAAGTGCGTGGACACTTCGGTGGGCCTTGAGTGGGCATTAGCGAACAAGGATTTTAAAGGAAAGGCAAGAGTGGTGGAACAAGACTGAAGGCAGATAAAGGTACCTGTAGAGTAGAGGCAGAGAGCACTGCGGCAGTTTGTATGGAACAGATGATGGATGTAAAGATCAGTAAACTAGAAGAGGTTCTTATTTACAATTCATTCTTCATATAAGATTCATAAACATTGTAGTCAGATGCCATAGGTTTGTTAAGCTTTTAGTACATGCAACAGATTTGACCATATACTTAATAGGCAGTATTTACAACTTATCAGGAAAGGCTGGGGTGGGGCTGTATCTGTAGAAAAGAGAAGGCTGAGGAATGACTTGATAGAGGGCTTTAAAATTATGGGGGGAGTTCGATAGGGTTGATGTAGAGATGCTCCCACTTGTGGCAGACACCAGAACCTGGGGCTCAAATATAAGTCAACAATAAACAATAAATCCAATCAAGAATTAATAGAAATCATGAGGGGTCTGGATATAGTAGATAGGGAGAAACTGGTCCCGTTGGTGGAAGGGTCGAGAATGCTGATTTAAGGTTGATTAGCAAAAGAAGCAACAGCGTGCGGTTAGTATCTGGAATACGCTGCCTGAGAATGTGGTGGAGGCAGATTCAATTGTGGCTTTCAGAAGAGAATTGGATAATCATCTGAAGCAAAATAATTTACAGGGCTATGGGGAGTGGGACTAGCTGAGTTCTTGCAGAGAGTCAGCACAGACACGACAGACTGAATGGCCTCCTTCTGCACTGTGACCATTATATAATAGGAATGGGAGGCTCATATTGAGCATAACAGCGATTATCGGAACAGTAGTAGGTCATTTAGCCCCTCGAACCTGTTCTACCATTCAATGAGAAAATGGCTGATCTTTGATCTAACTTTGGGAACAAAAATATTAATCTCAGATTTAAAATTAACAATTGATTTACATCAATTGCAGAAAAGCGTTCCAAACTTCGAGTGTAGAAAAGTTTCCTAACTTCACTCCTGAAAGGCCTGGCTTTAATTTTTAGACTGTGCCACCAAGTTCTAGATTCCCCAACCAGTGAAAATAGTTTCTCTCTATCGATCCTATTCGTTCCCCTTAATATCTTGAAAACTTCAAGCAAATCACCCACTAACCTTCTAAATTCCAGGAATTACGATCCTAGTTTGTGTAATCACTCGTAATTTAACCCTTGAAGTCCAGGTATCATTCTGCTAACTCTATGCTGCACTCCCTCCAAGGCCAATATATCCTTCCTACGGTGTGATGCCCAGAACTGCTCACAATGGTTAAGGTGTAGTCTAACCAGTATAAATGTCAGCATAGACCAGTCCTCCAAGACCAGCAGCATGCAACTCTCATCAGCATTTACACTCCAACCCTGAAGGCTAACCCAGCTGCCAGAGATCAGTTCTACACAGATCTCCGTGAACTCATCCTGAATGCCCCTCCCAAGGACAAAATTGTCATCCTTGGCGATTTCAACGCCAGAGTGGGTCGTGACAACCTGGCTTGGAAGGGAGCGCTCGGAAACCATGGAGTTGGAAGTTGTAATGAAAACAGACGTTTACTCTTGGAACTCAGTGGAGAAAAGCAGCTTTCCATAACCGACACCTTTTAACAAAAAGATTGCTTCAAGACCACATGGATATATCCCTGCTCTAAACATTGGTACCTGATAGATTACATCTTGGTGCTCCAGTGTGATCTAAAGGACGTCCTGCATACTAGAATCATGCCCAGTGCTGACTGTCATACAGTCCACCCTCTTGTTCATTCAAAGTTGGACTTCCACTTCAAGCCATAGCCCAAGAACAGGCCTAGAGACAACCCATCAAAGAAATTTCGAGTCAGCAACTTGAAAACCTCATCTTGCAGAGATAGATATCCAGCAACCTTACAGACTAGACTGGAATATCCTGAACTCACTGCTGATTCCATGTCAGAAGAACTCTGGGAACACATCAAAGCTGCAGTACTGGATACTTCCAATGAGGTCATCAGACCCAGCACCAAGAAGAATAGGGTTTAATGAAAATGACAAGGAAATTCCAAGATCTGCTAAAAATAAAAAGGTCAGCTCATCGGGCTCACCTGGCCAGCCAAGAGAAAAAGACAGCCTACCGTCAAGCATGCAGCACCCTTCAATGTAAACTGAGGAACATCCAAAATGACTGGTGGATCACACTTGCGGAAAAAACTCAATTGTACGCTGATACTGGCAACATAAGAAGTTTCTATGAAGCACTAAAATCTGTCTATGGACTAGCACATCAAACCCAAAACCCCTTGAGGAGTGCCGACGGCAAGCCCCTACACACCAACAAGGAGTCAGTCCTGGATCGCTGCTCGGAGCACTTTGAAACTGTCTTCAGCGCCAAGTGCACAGTGCGTGATACTGCCATCAATCGCATCCAACAACAGCCCGTCAAAGAAGAACTGGATGAAAGACCAACTCTGGAGGAAACTGTAATCACCATCAATCAGATGAAGAGCAACAAAGCCCCCAGAGCCGATGGAATTCCACCAGAAGCCTTGAAGCATGGTGGCCCTGCCCTATACACCAAGCTCCATGAGAACAGGGCAGGATTCCACAGGATCTTTGTAATCCCGTTATCATTATCTTGTACAAAAACAAAGGGGAAAAATCAGACTGCTCCAACTACCATGGGATCACCCTCCTTTCTATTGCTGGGAAGATCCTGGCTAGAATACTTCTGAACAGGCTTGTGCCTACCATTGCAGAAGAAAACCTCCCCAGAGAGCCAGTTTAGTTTCAGAGCAAACAGAGGCACCACAGACATGGTGCACTTAGACAATTACAAGAAAAATGTCGACAGCAAAACAAAGACCTGTAGGTCACTTTCGTAGACCTCACCAAGGCATTCAACACTGTGAGCAGAGACGGACTTTGTAAAATCCTTGAAAAACCTGGATGCCCACCCAGGTTCCTGGCCATGGTGAAGAAGTTTCATGAAAATCAGTACGGACAAGTCAAGCAAAACTGCAACCTCTCGAGTCCCTTCCGTATCTCCAATGGCGTGAAGCAGGGATGTGTGCTGTCCCCGACCCTAGTCACCATCTTTTTCAGCATGATACTGCAGTAGGCAACGGATGACCTTAAGGAGGGAGTTATGTACGCTTCCGAACTGATAGAGGCCTTTTCAACCTCAGGCGTCTTCAGGATCACACAAAGACAAAAGAAAAACTTATCCGTGAAATTCTTTTTGCCGATGACTGTGTTCTCCTGGCCCACAGTCAGTCAGACCTGCAACGTATAACAACATATTTTTCCGAGGCAACATAACTCTTTGGATTAAAAATCATTTTAAAGAAAACTGAAGTCCTGCATCAGCCTGTACCCCAAGAATAATATAGACCACCAAGCATTGTCATCGAGGGAACTGAGCTGAATGCCATCAAGCAACTTACTTATTTGGGGAGTGTCATCTCGTTTGATGCCACCAGATAAGGAAGTAGACAACAGGCTCTCAAAAGCAAACAGTACATTCGGCAGACTGTACAAATGAGTGTGGAGCAACCACAGCCTCAGAGCACAGACCAAACTCAAAGTGTACAAAGTCGTAGTCCTCACCACCCTTCTGTATGGCGCTGAGCCATGGGTCCTATACCGCCATCATGTACGCCTTCTAAAGCGCTTCCATCAGTGCTGCCTCCACAGCATCCTCAAGATCCGCTGGCAGGACCCCATCACAGACATTGAAGTCCTGGAAACAGCCAACATCACCAGCATCGAGGCCATCCTCCTGCAAAGCCAACTGCGTTGGGTGGGTCACGTTCCTGGATGGACGACAGTCGCCTGCCCAAGATCGTGTTGTATGGAGAACTGACCACTGGTAAAAGGAACAGAGGGGCTCCATGCAAACATTTCAAGGACTCCCTGAAGAAGTCCCTCTCTGTGTGCCACATTGACCATCACCAGTGGGAAGCTCAGGCCATAGATCGTGATGCCTGGAGATGCTACATCAGGAGGGCTACAGACACCTTTGAGACTAAGCGAAGAACCAGCATGAAAGAGAAAATTGCCCTCAGCAGCGACTACACCTTCACTTGTACCCGTTGTGGGAGAATCTGCCGGTCACGGATAGGCCTAACTAGCCACCAGCGGGCCTGCAACCGATGACTACAACCTTCCCAAAATCTTCATCCGTGAAGAAATGCCAAGAGAACCAGTATAAATATCAGCATAGACCAGTGAGGCTGAATATTGTTTCTGTGTTGTAAATTTTGTGCAATTCTATGAACCTGATTGGGGATTCAAATGTGTTACACTTCTGAGCTCCAAACACACTTATACAGTACAGAGGAGGCCATTTAGCCCATTGTGTCTGCTGGCAACTTAGCCTTGGCAACATCTCAGACTTTTATGAATCCAGATACTTTTACAAATTGCCAACTCTTATATATTTCCCTCATTCCTTCTACACAATAATCCACACAATTCTGCAGCTTGGGCTATCCATTCAGCCTTGCACGCCCGGTCTGGGCTTCAATTGTTTTATTTGAATTTCTGCCAATGCCTGCAGTACCCATTGCGAACATTAGATGGGGCATTGCACCAATATTTATTCAGGACAACCAAGCCTCCAGATTTCCTCTCTGGTTATGTGGCTAGAGTTACTGGAGCCTGTCAGATACAGGAGTAAAGATGCACTGAAAGGAATAAAAATGGCCAAGGACTGACCACCAGTGTTGAGTTCTGCAAGGTTGATATCTTCAGAAACTCTGTACCCTAGGCCTTATTCCCACCGCCCTCCCTGTGTACGCACTCAAGCTCAACCCAATTTTATCTCACCGTTCTGCACTACAAACAGGAGCAGGAGTAAACCATTTGGCCTCTCGATTTTCTCAGCCATTCAGTAAGATCATGGTTGATCTACTTAAACTCCACTTTTCTGCCCTATCCCCATAATTCCTTGATTCCCTCAATATCCAAACATCTTTCATATACTCATTGATTGAGCATCTATAGCCCTTTGAGGTGGTGAATTCCAAAGATTCATAAATCTCAGGGCAGAAATTTCTCGTCATCTCATTCCTAAATTATCTGACCCCTTATCCTGAGACTATGACCCCCTAGTTCAAGGCACTTCAACCAAGGGAAACAGCATCTCCAAAGCCCCCCTGTCAATCTCACCAAGAATTTTATATATTTCAACGCGGTCCCCTCTTAGTCTTCTAAACTCCAGAGAATACAGGTCTGTTCTACTCAATCTATTTTCATAGGACATCTGGGCCCTCAGCTCAGCTTCAAGCCCCCTGTAGTCCATCACCGAAGCTGCCTATTTCCATCTACTGCTCCTCTCTGCCCCTACCTATCCATTATTCTTGTCTTTCTCACCAACACCAACCTCCCAAGTTCCTTCCCATATAAACTGCAGCTTGGACAGAAACCCTCTCCCCACATCCTGTCTTCTGTAAAATCCCACTCACGTATCACCCCAACCTTTGACAACCTGGATCACCTCCTCCATTCCAAAAACATATCGATTTGAGACTCCTTGTCCTAAAACAGTTGTAGCCCCACTCCAACTCCTGCCCTGTGCCCCCACTCTGCTCCCCCGACGCTGGTCGACTGCACATTCCCAATCCCCCACCCCAACTCCATCAACAATTGCAGTGTCCTCAGTCCTCTCACCCCCACATTTTGGAACATTTGTACAGCGCCTAAGACCTAGCAAAATATCCCGAGGCAGAATTAGACAAAAATGGACACTGAGCAAATGGAGATATTAGATGCACACACATGGACAGTCATGTGCTGTACCTGTCCTGGGAGTATTTGATGGGGCAGTGCAGAGGGAGCTTAACCCATGTTGTACCCACCCTGGAAGTGTTTAATGGGACAGTGTAGAGGGAGTTTTGTTCTGTATCTAGCTTGTGCTGTACTTGCTCTAGGAGCATTTGATGGGACGGTTCTGAAGGAGCTTTATTGTATATCTTCATTCACTGGGCGGCACAGTGGCGCAGTGGTTAGCACCACAGCCTCACAGCTCCAGTGACCCGGGTTCAATTCTGGGTACTACCTGTGTGGAGTTTGCAAGTTCTCCCTGTGTCTGCATGGGTTTTCGCCGCGTACTCTGGTTTCCTCCCACCACCAAAGACTTGCAGGTTGATAGGTAAATTGGCCATTATAAATTGCCCCTAGTATAGGTAGGTGGTAGGGAAATATAGGGACAGGTGGGGATGTGGTAGGAATATGGGATTAGTGTAGGATTAGTATAAATGGGTGGTTGATGGTTGGCACAGACTCGGTGGGCCGAAGGGCCTGTTTCAGTGCTGTATCTCTAAATTTAAAAATTAATTAATTAATTAGTGGGATGTGGGCATCACCGGAAAGCCTGGTACTTATTGCCCATCCCTGTTGCTCTTGAGAAGGTGGTGGGCTGCCTTCTTGAACTGCTGCAGTCCATGTGAGGAAGAAAATCGCACTAACAGTGTACCGAACTTGGGAGTGCTAACACTGGGGCCCAAATTTTAAAAAGGGGGAGGGCGGGTGTTGGTATGTGCCAGCCCTAAAGTGGGGTACCTCACCCAGGAAGTCTGGGGACGTGGAGACCCAGATGGTCTCAATGACATAACTGGTCTTACTTCCCAAAAGATTCTCTGTGACGCATCCAAACCCCACCTGAACCACTACCTGGTGCTATTCTGGCTTCCTCCCGACAAGTTTGTCCTGACAGAAGAACCATCACTGTTCCCCCGCTCAGACCTCCAGTTAAAATAGCGGATTGAGTTCCAATGACATCACTGGTACTCAATCTGCATATTTAAAGAAGCGCCTGGCATAGGGTTATCCTGGAGTCTCCAGGAATTAAGGATTAATCTCCAGGCCATTGCTACGAGCAAACACCTGGGAGAAAAATCATAGGGGCATTGAAAAATTGAATCTTTCTTTAATTTTCTTAAAATACATGTTCATTAATTATATAAATATTGGATGTGAGCTAACAAGGCTGTTTGACTGATAGTCAGGAATGATCCAATTGGTTAATGGAGTCTGTTCACATTTTTGATTGGCTGTGGTGAGGCGGGCTCCGTGATGATTGACATGTCGGCTGACCAATGGCAGGATGCTTGGAGGCAGGCGATCATGTGATGACCCCTCCAGGAATGTGCCCAACCTGAGTTGGCAACCCATTATCTTCCTTTGCTTGCTCAAAGGTGCAGGTTAACATTGGAACACAGTGGGAAGAAATTGGATCAGACGGGGTCAGCCACTGCCCTTGTTTAAACTGCCCCCACCCACATGCCCCAAGCTACCCCCACCCCCCCCCAACCCCCCAACCCTGCCCAGTTTCCACCAGGTCAGTTGGATGGGTGGGTGGTTTCAATTAGGGTCTGAGACATCTGACATAGAAAAATGCTCCAATAACATGCATTACCTTGACGAGTATAACATGTATGGACAATTTATCGTGCTTGAGAGCTGCTGTGATTGCTTCTTTTTTTACGTCAGCAGATTCTCACTGCCTCTGTATCTCCTCCCAACACCACTCCCCCACCCCCACCCCTCCATCTCCTCTCCCAGCTCATCTTGCGTGGGTAAAGGCTGATTGTGAAGAGGTGCTCTAAGCCATCAACTGTGTGATGTGGAAATGATGGATTTGAAAGCCTGCAGCACCACTCAAAGGTGCCTTGAATTTTAGATCAGAGCCTTGAAGTCTTGGCGTAGAGAAAGGAAATTGGTCTGGTGCCTGTACTCTTGCAGACTTCAAAGAAACTGTTGCGGTGAGGGGGCTCTTTAATATGTTTGTCTGAGCCACATGGGCACAGGTGAGAGTACATCTGTGTCACAGAAAAAACTTTGATCAGCCGTCTATTTACAGCGAAGGTGACTGAAGTGGATTCGTTGCAAGATTTCTTTACCACTTGAGTCCTTCTTCAGTCGAGTGCCTGAGCAACAGTTGCTCGTAAACCCAGAACCACTGCCCATTAGGCCTGGACAGTACTCAAATATTAAGGGGTATAACAAAAGGAAACCACCAACAAATAGTCCCACAGTGGGTGGGAGTCTTGAACAGGTCATGCCTTGCTTTCTCTTGCTTTCTCTCCTGTCTTCCGAGTCTCTATGCAATGGGACACCATGACCCCCTGAATCTTTGCTTGGTGGCTTTAAAGTCCAATTTACATAAAATTGCACAGAATTCACAACACTGCCATTTAGCCCAACTAGTCTATGCTGGTCTCTATGCTGCACACAAGCTTCCTCCCACTCTATTTGCTTCAACTCATCTGATTGCCAGATCCTGCTATTCCTTTTTCCCTCATCTAGCTTTCCCTTAAATGCATCTGTGCCATTCGCCTCAACCACCCCCTGTGGTAGCAAGTTCCACATTCTCGCCACTCTCTGGGTAAAGAAGTTTCTCCTGAATTCTCTATTGGATTTATTAGTGACTAACTTGCACCAACGGCCCCTAGTTTTGGATCTGCCCTACAAGTGGAAACATCATCCCCACATCTACCCTATTGAACCCCTCTATAATTTTGAAGACCTCGATCTGGTCACCCCTCAGTTTTGAAGTTTCAGGTCATCAGAGTTTCTCCTGTGATTGGCCACAGGATCTCTTCCTCCGCTTATTCTCGCACTGCCCATGTATTAGCGTTCTCAGTGATTGGGTGGGAGATGCACTGGATTGCGTCAACTGATGGGTAGAGTGAGCTCTCTGGTAATGCCTCACCCTTCCTTTTGTGGGCTCACACTGAGAGAGATAAACATAAAGAAGAGAAGATTTCATAATAACACTTGGTCATCACACGATGACTTGCGACTTTTCACCATGAGTATGATCTTTACAGCTCACCACTGGCAACCTAACACTCAGGCTTTGTCCAGCATTTTTGACTTTGCAGCAGAGGCAACAAAAACAAGGCCATACGTCTCTCCAAAATTTTATTTTATTCATTCTTGGGGGTTGTGCGCATCGCTGGCAAGGCTGCCCAATTATTGCACATCCCTGAGGAGGTAAAGGTTGTGACTGAGTGACTTGCTAGGCTACTTCAGAGAGCAGTTAAGAGGCAACCACTGGAGTCACATTTAGGACAACACTGGGGAAGGACAGTCGGATTCCTTCACTATGACTTTAGTGAACCAGTTGAATTTTTAATAGCAACCTGACAGATTGATGGTCACTTTTACTGAGACCAGCTTTTTATTTCCAGAATTTTAAAAATTGAATTCAAATTCTCAAACTGTCTTGGTGGAATTTGAACTCAGGTTCTCTGGATTGTTAGTCCAGTAACATCATCACTACATGACCATACCTGAAATTGATGCTGGTTTTGGTTAGAGCATAAAAAGGTAGAGAATTTATGCTGTAGATAAAATGAGTTGAGCCTAGAGCATTCCCCATGGTCATATTATGCCGCACTTTTTCAAACACCCTTTAGGAGCATAGGAACATAGGAGCAGGAGTAGGCCATTCAACCCATCGAGCCTGCTCCGCCATTCAATACAATCATGGCTGATCATCCATTTCAATGCCTTTTCCCCACACTATTCCCATATCCCTTTATGTCATTGGTATTTAGAAGTTTCAACTTTAAACATACTCAATGAATGAGCTTCCACAGCCCTCTGGGGGCAGAATTCCAAAGATTCTCAACGGTCTGAGTAAAGAAATTTCTCCACATCTCTGCCCTAAGTGGCTTCCCTCTTATTTTGAAATTGTGTCCCCTGGTTCTAGGCTCCCCAACCAGGGGAAACATCTTACCTGTAACTACCCTGTCTCTCCCTTTAAGTATTTTGTAGGTTTCAATGAGATCAGCTCTCATTCTTCGAAACTCTAGAGAATACAGGCCCAGTTTCCCCAATCTCTCTTCATAGGACAGTCCCACCATCCCGGGAACAAGTCTGGTGAACATTCGTTGCACTCCCTCTATGGCAATAATATCCTTCCTAAGGTAAGGGGACCAAAACTGCACACAGTACTCCAGGTGCGGTCTAACCAAGGTTCTATACAATTGAAGCAAGACTTCACTACTCCTGCGCTCAAATCCTCTTGCGATAAAGGCCAACATACCATTAGCCTTCCTAATTACTTGCTGCACCTGAGAGGGTCTCAGTTTAACATCTCACCTGAAAGACTGCACCTCTCACAGTGTAGCACTACTTCTGTGAGGCACTAGGAGTGTCAGCCTTTCTACTCAGTAATTCTCAAGCTCCTCCTTTTACCCCAAGTTGAAAACACGGGTTACCATCTGAAACCTGTCCAACATCAACTGCTCTTTTCTTGAGGGAACACTTTGCTTCTTGTGGAGATTATGAACTCCTATAAAAGTTGTCGGCAGCTGCTTCCAACCTTTCGACTGTGTGAGTGTTGCTATGCCAACTTGAAGACAAGACACTTGTGGAATTTTAAAACTACTTGTTCCTAATGTGATCATTGCAGTTATGGACTGTAATGAGCCCGCATCCCATCCCACCCTCAAACCCTTCTCTCCATGGAAATTTTAACTACTTTTGTTGTTCAAACCGTTCGATGACTCTGGGCCAGAATAAGAAAGCAAACGCCTTCAGAAAGATGGCACAGGTTTTCAAGGGTAATAAAACCAATAACCCCTCACACAGAGGGTTCTCCCCAGTGCCCAGGCCAACATTAATCCCCCAATCAATATCATTAAAACAGATTATCCAATCATTTATCTCATTGCTGTTTGTGGGAGCTTGCTGTGTGCAAGTTGGCTAGCATGTTTCTCTATGTTACAACAGTGACTACACTTCAAAAATACTTCATTGGCTGTAATATGCTTGGTATGTCCTGAGGTCATGAACAGCACTATGTAAATTCAAAAGTGTTCTTTCTTTCGAATAGTAACACGTGGCCCATAGCTGACGCAGCAGCCTTTCCCCCTGACTCCCTAAGGCAATCAAACAAATTCCAGATCACACTTGCATGAATCATCTACTTTTGCCTCCCTGATATGCCTTAATTTCACTCCAGGCAATTAATTCATTGCACTGGCTCCCAGTTCACCAACATCTCAAATTTACCATTCTTGACATTGTCTTTAAGTTTCTCCATGGCCATCCCAGTTTTTTGTGACCCTTTCATGCCCGAATACCCCTTCCAAGCTTTACAATCCTCTGAAACGTCCTCTTGTGGGTTCCGACTGCAACCCCACCCTCCAACCGCGCCCCCCCCCCCCCCCCCACCCCACCCCACTCACCTTTCTTCATCCACCTTTGGTGGCCATGCTTTCAGCTACCTAGACCATAGCTTCTGGAACAGCCTCCCAAGACCCCTCCGCCTCCCTTTCCTCCTTTAAGGCCCTCCTTAAAACCGCCTCTTTGCCAAAGTCTTTGAATGCTCCTCCTAATATTTATCTGTTTGGTGTCTATTTCTCGCCACACTTTTATGTTAAAGGAGCTGTATGAATGCAGATTAATGTTTATGCTGATCTAAGTGCTAAAACCCAACATTAAGATTCACCTCCATCCGATGTATGAGATGAGAGCAGCTTGCTATGCAGCCAGCAGTTCATGTAGAGTCTCTGTTTGCGACCAAGCCATGAGCAATGACTTTCATATCAGTGATTATGAATTGTGAGCTCGTGAAATCTTCTTCACTGACCTTCCACCAATTTTCATTGCTTTCTATTCTGCTCTCCAAGGTTGACAGTAATGATTACATACTGTCCAGTTCTCTATCAGTCTCCCTATTTCTTTTCACAGGAACACTTGTTCAGCAATACAGTACAGAACATTCCACAATTGATGTATTTTATGTTATAAATAGTACGAGTGACAGCCGTGAGGCAGTTATATTCCTGGCTTACTTGTATAGTAGATGGGTTGGGAAGATGTTATTAGGAATGATTGTTTTATTTGACAATATCCTCCCTTTCTTGCTGGGATGCTGGAAGCCCTGGACTCCGACCAAGTGATCATTTTTCATGTGTAAACGTACATGGGGAGCGTTGCCTGGGGACTATTTGGCCATGCAAGGCATCATACTTTGCACTTCGCAGCACAAGCCACTGCACAGTGATGAGGATTGGGAATCTGAATCTGATTTATCCCCCCTCCCTAGTGGATAACGCTTTTGTCTCTGCGTCAGTAGGTTGTGGGTTTGTAGTTTCACTTCAGTTTCATGAGTTTCACACTCACTTGCACACAAAAAAATCCAGGCTGATGCTCCCAGTGCAGTACTGAGGGAGTGCTGCGCTGGCGGGGGTGTGGTATTAAGAATGAGATGTTAAACCAAGGTGCTGTCTGCTCTCTCAGGTGGATGTAAAAGATTCCATGGCACTATTTGAAGAAAGGCAGTGCAGTTCTCCCGGGTGTCCTGGTCGATACTTACCTCTCAATCAATACCAACAAAAACAGATTAAAGCGCGGCTACCCGACCAGACCCGACGACGTGTGTCGGGTTCGGGTCGGGTCGGGTCTCTCTTCCGGGTCCACCATTCGGGCTCGGGTCGGGCTGGATGTGGACAGTGCTGCCCTGCTCCGGGAGGTAATCTTCCAACGAACATTCAGGACGCCAAGGCGGGAAACGTGCAGTCCGGACTCCGCACTCTGCAGTAAAGCCTGGCTACCCGACCAAACCCGACTACATGTGCCCGGGTCCGGGCGGGCATTTAAAAAAAATTAATTTTGTACCCAAGCCAGGCTTTAAAACAGATTATCTGGTCGTTATATGGCTGTTTGTGAGAGCTTGCTGTGTACAAACTGGCTGTTGCGTTTCCTACATGACAACAGTAACTACACTTAAAAACGCTTTGGGAAGTCCTGACAGGTGCTAGATAAATGCGAGTTCTTTCCTTAATTGAGAACCCTGGAGCACGCCCACGAAACAATCTGGGGAATGTTTTAATAAAGTTTTTTTTTTGTTTTAAAGCAGGTGCATTTGTCCTTTCTGACTGAGCTTCCAGTACTGTGGTGTGGTTACACTTTGTGCTGTCTACTCGGTTGGACTCCGGCTTTAAGGCAGATGGAGTTGGGGAGCTCCCTTGTTCCATATATGGAAGTACAAGAGCCGGTGGTTATCAAGAGCTGGTGCTTATTGGAAAGTGCCTGTGAGATCTCTAACAGGAAAAGAAGGCGAGAGGACCTTATGCCTTCGACAGCCAGCAGTCAACATGCAGCTGTCCCCTTGAGCATTGCTGGGCTATGGCCGGGAGGGGAGGCTGCTGCTCCTGGCTCAGGCTCAATGAGGACAATGCCCGCTTCGCCCTGCTGGCCCTTTTCATCTTGCTGTACCTGCTGTGCGGGGCGGCCGTCTTCTCGGCCATCGAGCGGCCGATGGAGCTGCGGGCGCAGCGGGCGTGGAGCCGGAGGCTGGCCAACTTCACCCGGTGCCACAACATCAGCCGCCTGGAGCTGGGTGCCTTCCTGAAGGAGTACGAGGAAGCCAGTGTGGCTGGAATCAGGGTGGACCGACTGAGACCCAGATGGGATTTCACTGGAGCTTTCTACTTTGTCGGGACGGTGGTGTCCACCATAGGTCAGTGTGTCTCTTTACTGATTCCTAAACAAGTGGATAGTTTAGACCCCAGACTTCAGGGCACACAACTGTGTTCTCAGGTCATTTCCATGAAGAAATATTCCTTACATGCTGATTTTTAGTTGATATGAACTCTAAAAGCCTTTTGTAATTGATGTGATACCGAGACAGCTCCTGAGTTGAATTTTCCAAACTTTTATTGCTGTTTTATTTCCGGAACTGTTTTAACAAACACAATGAAGATTAACCCTCCCAGTTCTGATTCCCCCCACTTCCCTAATTTTTTTAACCTCTTCCTCTCTGTTTTCTTTCTCCCCTCCGGGTTTTCGACCCTTGAAGTGTGGGGCTGGCTGCTCAACAACGAGAGGCATCGCACCAAAGTCTGACCAGCTTCCCCACTCCCTCCCCCACCATATCATCACCACCCGACAGATACATGTGTGCATTTTCCAGTAGGGGTCTGAACCACTGAATGGTTCAGCACAGAATGAGGCCTTTTGGCCCATCATGCTGTGCCAGCTCTTTTTAAAAGAGCTGTCCACACCACACCCCTGTCCTTTCCCCATAGCCCTGCAAAATAAAAAATCCTGGCGTCACTGGATATTGAGCAAGAATCCCCAGACCCCTCGCTCAGGGATGCTGAAGCCAGTTGGATCACCTGTGCCGCCTCCCCAGGTGGATGAGCTAAAATAGCATAGCTGGAGTCTGGTCTGCACCAGGCTGGGCGGTGCATTTACAAACTGAGCCACTGAGAGAGGGCAAACTCTGCAGCTTTCCAAACCTACGTAATTCTTTCTGCCAGAGACCATCAGCTAAATGACTGACCGAGTGTAACCCTGGCTAAAATGCTTTGCACCACTTATTTAGCATTTAGTCCTTGCCTATTCCCTCACACACACACATACTTGTTACTCTGCCCCCAGACTCTGATGTGTCCATTCTTAACCTGCTCCCTCTTCCCCCTCCTTGACTTGACTCTTCACCTTCTGCCCAAATAGAGAGAATGTCAGGACGAAGCCAAGACAATTCGGGAATGACCTGATTGCCAGGCTTGAGATAAGGGGAACAGAGGGGGAATAGAGACAATCTAAAAGCTATAGCTCTAAGGCTCTGATGACAGTCTCTGGGTTACCAGCAGTAAGATCCTTCTCCAGCCAATGATAAACTGACTAAAACGAAAGCAAAATACTGCAAATGCTGGAAATCTGAAACTAAAACAGAAGAAGCTGGAAATCACTCAGCAGGCCAGACAGCAACTGTTCAGGGAGAAATGCTTCAGGTCAATGACCCTTCATCCTGATTTCCTTCAATTTTTCTAAATGCCCTGCTATAACGTCTTTAATAATAGCTTCTAACATTTTCCCTATGACAGATGTTAAGCTAACTGGCCTGTAGTTTCCTGCTTTCTGACTCCCTCCCTTTTTGAATAAAGGAGTTACATTCGCTATTTTCCAGTCTAGCACAACCTTCCATGAATGTAGGGAATTTTGGAAAATTAAAACTAACCCATCAACTATCTCACTAGCCACTTCTTTTAAGAGCCTAGGATGAAGTCCATCAGGACCCGGGGACTGGTCAGCCCGCAGCTCCAACAATTTGTTCAGTACCACTTCCCTGGTGATTGTAATTTTCTTGAATTCCTCCCTCCCTTCCATTTCCTGACTTATAGCTAATACTGGGATGTTACTTGTATCCTCTATAGTGAAGACCCCTGCAAAATATCTGTTCAATTCATCTGCCATCTCCTTATTATAAAGGAGCAGGAGTAGGCCATTCGGTCCTTCGAGCCTGCACCGCCATTCAATACGATCATGGCTGATCATCCAAACTCCGTACCCTGTTCCCGCTTTCTCCCCGTATCCCTTGATCCCTTTAGCCCTAAGAACTATGTCTAACTCTTTCTTGAATATATTTAACGATTTGGCCTCAACTGCTTTCTGTGGTAGAGAATTCCATAGATTCAACACTCTCTGGGTGAAGAAATCCCTCCTCATCTCAATCCTAAATGGCTTACCCCTTGTCCTTAGACTTTGACCCCTGGTCCTGGACTCCCCCACCATCGGGAACATCCTTCCTGCATCTAGTCTGTCCAGTCCTCTTAGAATTTTGTAGGTTTCTATGAGATCCCCTCTCATTCTTCTAAACTCTAGCAAATACAAACCTAATCGACCCAATCTCTCTTCATATGTCAGTCATGCCATCCCAGGAATCAGTCTGGTGAACCTTCACTGCACTCCCTCCATGGCAAGAACATCCTTCCTCAGATAAGGAGACCAAAACTGCACACACTACTCCAGATATGGTCTCACCAAGGTCTTGTATAATTGCAGCAAGACATCCTTGCTCCTGTACTCGAATCCTCTCGCTATGAAGGCCAACATACCATTTGCCTTAGAGTCATAGAGTCATACAGCACAGAAACAGGCCCCTCGGCCCATCTTGTCTGTGCCAGCCATCAAGCACCTACCTAATCTAATCCCATTTTCCAGCACTTGGCCCGTAGCCTTGTATGCTATGGCGTGTCAAGTGCTCATCTAAATACTTCTTAAATGTTGTGACGGTTCCTGCCTCTACCCACCTCTTCAGGCAGTGCGTTCCAGATTCCAACCATCCTTTTTCCTAAAATACCCTCTAAACCTCCTGCCCCTTACCTTAAATCTATGCCCTCTGGTTATTGACCCCTCCGCTAAGGGAAAACATTTCTTCCTATCTAATCTATCAATGCCCCTCATAATTTTGTATACCTCTTCTTAACTGCCTGCTGCACCTGCATGCTTACTTTCAACGACGATATTATATTATACTATATTATCCATTATTAATTCCCCAGACTCACTTTCTATAGGACCAAAGTTCACTTTAACTCTTTTCTTTTTAAAATATCTATAGAAACTCTTACTATCTGTCTTTATATTTCTAGCTAGCTTTGTTTCGTACTCTAATTTTACCTTCCTTATCAATCTTTTAGTCAGTCTTTGTTGTTTTTTATATTCTGTCCAATCTTTTGACCTGCCACCCATCTTTGCACAATAATATGCTTTTTTAAAAAGTTTGATACTATCTTTAACTGTTGTAGTTAATCACGGATGGCGGGTCCCCCCTTGCAATTTTTCTTTCGCATTGGAATGCATCTATTCTGTGTATTCTGAAATATCGCCTTAAATGTCTGCTACTGTATCCCTACTGACCTATCCCTTAACGTAATTTGCCAGTTTACTTTAGCTAGCTCTGCTTTCATGCCCTCATAATTGCCCTTATTTAAGTTTAAAATACTCCTCTTGGACCCACTCTTCTCTCCCTCAAACTGAATGTAAAATTCAATCATATTATGATCGCTCCTACCTAGGGGTGCCTTAACTATGAGGTCATTAGTTAATAATATCTCGTTGCACAATACCAGGTCTAGTGTAGCCTGCTCTCCGGTTGGCTCCAGAATGTATTGTTCCAAGAAATTATCCCGAAAACATTCTATGTACTCCTCATCTAGGCTACCTCTGCCCATCTGATTTTTCCAGTCTATATGTAGGTTAACATCCCCCATGATTATCGCCGTACCTCTCTGACAGGCTGCCATTATTTCTTCCTTTATACCCTGTCCTACTGTGTGGTTAACGTTAGGTGGCCTCTACACCACTCCCACAAGTAACTCCTTGTCTTTATGATTTCTCATCTGTACCTAAACAGCTTTTACATCCTGGTCTCCTGAACTTAGGTCATCCCTCCCTATTGTGCTAATGCCATCATTAATTAACAGAGCCACCCCTCCACCGTTTCCTAGCTTCCTGTCTTTCCTAAATGCCATGTACCCTTCAATATTCAGGTCCCAATCTATGTCATCCTGCAGCCATGTCTCTGTAATGACTATCAGATTGTACTTACTTATTTCTATTTGCGCTCGCAGTTCATCTGTTTTGTTTCGAATGCTATGTGCATTCAGATACAGAGCCTTTAGTTTTGTCCTTTTATTATTTTTGTAACCTCTAACCTTATCTGTTGATTTACTCTTAGATTTGTACGCTCTGTCCCTTCCTGTCATAGTCTGTTTATCATTTCCCATATTAATACCTTCCTCTCTTGCCTTGTCTCTACTTCTTGATTTACCATATCTTCCCAAATTTGATCCCTTGCCCCCACTATTCAGTTTAAAACCCTCTCCACTTCCCTAGCTATGCAGCTCGCTAGAAAACCGGCCCCAGCACGGTTCAGGTGTAGAGCGTCCCAACGGTACAGCCACCACTTTCCTCAATACTGGTACCAGTGCCCCACAAACCGGAACCCATTTCTACCATAAAAGCAAAATACTGCGGATGCTGGAAATCTGAAATAAAAACAAGAAATGCTGGAACCACTCAGCAGGTCTGGCAGCATCTGTGAAAAGAGAAGCAGAGTTAACGTTTCGGGTCAGTGACCCTTCATCGGAACTGACAAATATTAGAAAAGTCGCAGGTTATAAGCAAGTGAGGTGGGGGTGGGGAAAGAGATAACAAAGGAGAAGGTGCAGATTGGACCAGGCCACATAGCTGACCAAAAGGTCACGGAGCAAAGGCAAACAATATGTTAATGGTGTGTTGAAAGACAAAGCATTAGTACAGATTAGGTGTTAATACACCCATTTCTACCACACCAGTCTTTGAGCCATGCATTAATTTCTCTAATCTTATTTGCCCTATGCCAATTTGCATGGGGCTCAGGTAATTAACTCGAATTAGGGATTGAACCTGGTGCCTTGCTGTTACTGTGTGCCTCAGTACCCCACCAGGCAGTGCAGTTATCCACGCAGCGATGAGGGGGTGATCCCAACCGTGTGGCCTCTTTCTGCTGGACAGGAATAAGTGTTTATTTAAACTGCAATAGATCAAGGAGATATGGACAGGAAACATACAGTTTGATATTTTTTCCGTTACTTGTAACGAAACTGAATAATTAACTCCAGTGCTGTTGATCTGCCTTTTCTTCAGCCACTCATTTAATTGCACACTATCATCAAATGATGCTTTAATAGCAGAAAGGGATTAAAATTCGGTCCATTAGCAATGTGCAAGCACCACAGTGCAAGGAATTCAAACAAATCGACAGCTGGGGCCATAAAGCAAAAGGTTATATCAAATGTCAATAATTAATATTTCCACATAAAAGTTTCTGCAAATGGAGATCCAGCTGTTAGTGTTGATTAGTATGAGGTGACGACACATACTCAACTCTCAGGGACTTCAAAAAATACACATATTCAATCTGTGACTACAAACCTCTTCACCCCTGCCTCAGCTCATCTGCTGCTCAAACTCTCATCCAAACCTTTGTTACCTACAGACTCGACCATTCCAATGCTCTCCCACCTTGCATCCTCTATAAATTTCATCTCATCCAGTCCTCTGTTGCCTGTATCCTAACTCGCACAAAATCCTGTTCACCCATCACCCCTTTGCTCATCGACCTACGTTGGATCCCAGTCCTGCAACGCCTTAATATCAGAATTCTCATGCTTGTTTACAATTTCCTTCCTGGCCTCGCTCACCTCTGTAATCTCCTCCAGTCCTCAAAACCTCTGAGATCTCTGCAATCCTCCAATTTTTAGTCTCTTGCATTTCCTCAATTTTCATCACTCCACTATTGGTGGCGGTGCTTTCAGTTGTCTCGGCCCTAAACTCTGGAATTCCCTCCCTAAACCTCTCTGCCACTCCTCTCTTCTCTTTTAAAATTCTCCTTAAAACCTACCTCTTTGACCAAGCTTTTGGTCACCCTGTCCTTTTCTCTCCTAATGTGGCTCAGTATCAAATTTCATGCTCTTGTGAAGCACCTCTAGATGTTTCACTATGTTAAAGGCACTATACAAATGCAATAAATTGTTGTTGTTGCAACCTACAGCAAATGTTCTCTGGGTTTTCTCATTCTGGTGTTCGTCCAGTTCTCTTCTAAAAAACTGCCTCTCACTGGAGATGGTTCAACATGCAGCAACCACCCTTTGGTATCTTCTCCCACCCCCCTCGAAAGGCCATCCTTTGGGTGTCATTTGACAGCTTTTCTACTGCAGTGTGCATCACATGTCAGCTTAATCCTGGCCCTTGCCCCGACACACACACACACACAGTTTCTCCCCAGCGAGGGGCCGCAGGACAGTGATCAGAAATAGGTCTCATTGTCTCCCCTTGTAGCTCAGGATGTGCTGAAGCCAATTGTGGCACTCAACTGTAGTCCCAGCTGACGTCAGATTGTTCTAGGGATGGAATTTGTAATCTTATTGTCTCAATCTCCGAACAGCATTGGGAAGTGCATTTAGGAATTAAGGTCTGCCAAAGTAAACTCCTGTCCTAGACATCTTGTAATAAACTCTTCCATTAGAAACTTCCCACTGTATTGATTCACCTTTCTTACTGTTACGGACAGGTGGAAAGTGGTGGGGGTGGTTCCCACTGTTCACCTCCCAACTGACTGTAATCGTGTTTTGTTAAAAATGGTGAGTTAATCCCTGAGTGTATTTTTATGTCAATTAAACAAAATAAACAAACAAATGACAGGTTTTCTTGTAGGTAAAAGAAACGAGTTATCTTTACACAATTTCTGAATTAAATGCAACTTCACCCACACACACATTCACTCACACACACATACTCAAGAATAGATAGATAGAGAGAAAAGGGTAGATACTTTCAAATCCAAACTGAGGTAAATGTTCATGGTTTACAGTAAACCTGTTGAATTTTCTCAGGTGGACAGTCTCTTTTAAAGCTGCAGGCCTGGGTAGTCTTGAACTTGTTGAGGTGAGTTCTAGTGGTTACAACTCAGCACAAAGCTGGTGGTGTAAATTTTGTTTCCTTCACAGATGGAAAGACTTAAAGTCACTTTGTAATGTCTCTGCTGTCGTGGTCGTTCAGTTATTGTTCAGTAGGGTTCTTCTTCTTTGGTGGGATTTCTTGCACAACCTCTGGCTGGACAGCTTTCTGAAGGTGTTGTTTTGATCTCTGTCTCTCTCTCTCTTTCTCTCTCCAGAGGGCTACCTTTTTCAGTAAAAATCCATCAGTTTCGAGTTTATGTTAGGAGATACATGGCCCTCTCCCCTGGTGTGACCACACAATGGGCCAGGATATGATAACCATGGCTATCAATTGATGTCTGAATGGGGACCATTCTGGTAACATGGTGCTGCTTCACACCGATTCATTTTGATTTGGGCTGTGAGTCAGTCTGTCTCCAGAATCCTTTGTTAGTTCATTCATGTTGATCAGAGTTATTAATAGTGCTCCTTTCAATTTCAAAGGGGTTCTCCCCAGAGCTATTTCAAATGAGGTTAACGAGTTCCATCTTTGCAGACAGGTTTGTTGATTTCCAGTACAGGAGGGGGTCAAGTGACTGCTACTCCATTTTAACTATGGTACAAGTGTCCATGTTCTTGTGGTTTGGTTTAACAGTTGACTTTTAAATTCGTAATTCTTCCATTTCATTGTTTGTTTAATCACGGCTCCTTCCGTGCATGACATTACAAACTTCTTATATTGTAAACTCTTACAACAAGTCTCTCATTTCAGAAATCTTGCCGCCAGAGGAAGCTCCGCTGTGATCAGCAGAGGAGCCGAATCCTTGGCTGTATAAAAAGGTTTGTCTGCACTTTACACCCTCTGATCAATACTTTGATAATCACTTTACAGCCTTTGTTTCACTAATGTCAAACTACGGAGAGTGAATTTGTTGTCGAGGCCTGAACTGGTTCCAAAGCGGAGCAGACTGAAACTAAAAAGACCCCAGTTACAGCAGAGTTATGGGGTATTTTGACACTTACAGTTCTCATTTGATCTCCTTGCAGGGTTTGGGATGGCCACACCAGTGACTGTTGGCGGCAGAATCTTCCTGATCTTCTACGGCCTGGTTGGCTGTGCCGCCACCATCTTGTTCTTCAACCTGTTCCTGGAGCGGATCATCACGCTGCTGGCCTACATCTTGCGGTGGTTCCACGAGCAGAAGTTACAGCGGAGTGGGCTGATGGGGCCGCCGGACTGCCGAGGCTCCAGCCACTCGGGGGAGTTGGACAGCCTGGACGGCTGGAAACCTTCCGTCTACTACGTAATGCTCATACTGGGGATCGCGTCGATTGTAATCTCCTGCTGTGCGTCGGCGATGTACTCACCTGTTGAGGGCTGGACTTACGCCGAGTCCCTGTACTTTTGCTTTGTGGCGTTCAGCACCATTGGGTTTGGCGATTTGGTGAGCAGCCAAAGAGCGACCTACGCCAACCAAAGCCTGTACCGCGCGGGGAACTTCCTGCTCATACTGCTGGGCGTGTGCTGCATCTATTCCTTATTTAATGTCTCCTCCATTGTCATCAAACAGTTCCTCAACTGGATCCTGAAGAAGATGGAGTGCCAGTGTTGCCGACGGTGCCAGAGCAAGAAGGTGAGAACTCACTGGAATGCTGTACATCCGGCAACTGTCAAGACCAGACGGCATGAAGTCTCCGTGGAGACGGTGTGTGACAGCGAGACAGATGGGCGCCGGATGTCGGGAGAGATGATATCCGTAAAAGACTTTTTGGCTTCCAACAAGGTCTCCTTAGCTATAATGCAGAAGCAACTCTCTGAGACCGCCAATGGAGGTCCCAGGCAAAGCCACTCCCGGTACAATGGCTTCTGTGGCGGTGTCGGCGCCTTGGCGATCATGAACAATAGGTTGGCAGAGACAAGTGTGGATAGGTAGCCTCATGGATCGGAGGCCTTATCAGTTATCAAAGTGAATGGAAGTTAACTTGGTGGTACAACTGACTGATCCTCAGTCTTTGCCCGTCACCTTTGGTGAATAGTAAAGTTTGCAGCCAGTATGGTCCAAGATCTGATCACTTGCTTCGCGCTGAGGTAGTTGATCTCAAACCGGGGCAAAGGTGATGGGGGCACTTTGACTTGCTTCAACAAATTGGTTGAAGGGCTGGACAAATGAGCCAGGGTCCACGCTGCTAAGTGAAACCCAGCTGGCAGGTACAGCTGTAGACCTCATCTTCAGTCTCTCCTGCCATGGTCTCCCACAGCAAGCACTCGCAGCCAAGTTTCGCACACAACAGGTTCGTCAAAATGACTGAGGACGCTGGCACCTTCAGGAAAGGACGGGAGATAACTGGGCTTTCTCCTAACAACAACAACAACAACTTGCATTTATATGGCACCTTTAATATAGTAAAAGATCCCAAGGTGCGTCTCAGGAACATTATCAAACAAAACCTGACACTGAGCTAAATAAGGAATTATTAGAACAGGCAACCCAAAGCTAGGTCAAAGAGGTAGATTTTAAGGAGCGCCTTAAAGGAAGAGAGAGAGGTGTAGAGGTTTGGGGAGGGAATTCCAAAGCTTAGGCACGATCACCAGAGGCAGAGGGATGAAAATTGTGGATGTGCAAGAGGCCAGAATTGGAGGAATGCAGAGATCACTTACTTGATATGGACAGTAACACCGAATTATGTGGAGCTTGCTATACATTCTGGGAACCACTTGAATTACACAGGGTGATGGCGCATCTAGGTCATGCTCAACCTGAAAAGTCATGTAAAATCTATTACAAGACTGTAGAACGTATCTGTGAACATTTCTGCTACTGTAAATTTAAAAAAGTCTATTTGAAAATACTGCATTAATATTGTAATATATAGTTTTAACAATTGAAATGTCAGCTTTTATTATCCAGAGCAATATTTTCTTGTGAAAGAATTTGAAGAGTACAAGATGATACAATTCAGCTCTCTACTGCAAATATCAATCAAAGTATAACTGCTGGATAACAGAAAGAAAGAACTTTCATTTCTATAGCACCTTTCACAACCTCAAATTGTCCCAAAGCGCTTTACAGCCAATGAAGTAATTTTGAAATGCAATCAGTTGTAATTTAGGGAAATTCGGAAGCCACAGCATGTTCTCACAAACAGCAAGGAAGCCAATGTCCAGATAATCTGTTTTAGGTGTTGGTTGAGGGATAAGTATTGACCAGGGCACCAAGGAGTTGTGGACCCTCTTCTTGAACCGCTGCAGTTCTAGTAGTGATGGAGCACCCATGATGGAGGAGAGCTTTCCTTGAGAGTAAATGGAAGTGAGTGGACTTTACCTGCTACTCGGTTCAAAGTTACTTCATTGAAATGACCAGACTGACCAGAATAGACTGCAGTTGGGGGATCTTGCACATGCCATACAATGAATTGAATGAATATTGAGCAGAATGGGCCCATATTCTCTGGAGGTTAGAAGAATGAGAGGTAATCTCATTGAAACTTATAACATTCTTACAGGGCTTGATGCGGAGAGGTGTTTCCCCTGGCTGTAGAGTCTAGAACTAGGGGTCATTGTCTCAGGATAAGGGGTCAGCCACTTAGGTCTGAGATGAGGAGAAATTTCTGCACTTGGAGAGTTGTGACACTCTCTAACCCCAGAGGGCTGTGGATGCTTAGTCATTGTGTGTATTCAAGGCTGAGAGCAAAAGATTCTTGCAATCTAAGACAATCAAGGGACATGGGATAGGGTGGGAAGGTGGAGTTGAGGTTGAAGAGCAGCCATGATCTTACTGAATGGTGAGCAGGCTGGAGGCACTGTATGGCCTACTCCTGCTCCTATTTCTTACATTCTTGCAAAACCTGAGGTACATGAAAACTTGTACAATACAAATAATACATGATGCTCTTGGCGTGATATTTCTATTTATTCTCTGGATTTGGGAGTCACTGGCAAGGCTGGCATTTGTTGCCCTTGATAAGGTAGTGATGGGCTGCCTTCTTGAATCACAAGTGCTTTGACACAACTTCAAAGGGCAGTTAAGAGTCAATTCTGTGGTGTGGGACTGGAGTCATGTATGTGGTCGGCGAGTTTCCTTCCCTAAAGGAAATTAGTGAATCGATTGGGTTTTTAATTACAACAAGAATGGAGTTGAGGTGCAGATCAGCTGTGATCTAACTGAATTGCAGAATAGATTCAAGAGGTTGAAAGGCCAACTCCTGTCCCTAATACTCTATTGCCTTCTCATGCTGCAATTGCAACTGAAATTGCAAATCTAAACACTGACCCAAGATTGCAGCAGACAACATGTTGCACAATATTAAACAAAGATGCACTTGTGTACAGAAAATGCAGCAACGGGCACTTTGAATGTTAATTTGCAGTCTGTAACCCAACCAAATGGAATGCACTGCCTGGAAGGGTGGTGGAAGCACAACAAGGAGATATTACGGCAGCTGACCACAAGCTTGGTCAAAGCGGTAGGTTTTTAAGGAGAGTCTTAAAGGAGGAGAGAGAGAGAGACGGAGTTTAGGAAGGGATTTCCAGAGCTTAGGGGCTAGGCAGCTGAAAGTATGACCGCCAGTGGTGGAGCGATGAAAATTGAGGATGCTCAAGAGATCAGAATTGAAGGAGGGCAGAATTCTCAGAGGGTTGTAGGGCTGGAGGTCATCATAAAGATAGGAAGGGGGTGGAGTGGGGTGGCTGTGGTTTAATGGTTTAAGACCATTAAAGGATTTGAAAACAAGGATGAGAATTTTAAATTTGGGTTGTGGGTGGACCAGGAGCAAATGTAGGTCAGAGAGCACAGGGAGTGATGGGTGAACGGGGGCAAGATGGGTGACTGGCCAGGAGAACATTGAAATAGTCAAGTCTAGAGATGAAAAAAGGCATGGATGAGAGCATTCAACAGTAATTTTCAAAAGGGAATTGGATATTTACTGCAATGGGAAAATTTTGCAGGGCTCAGGGGAAGGAGTGCGAATATCTGGTTAGCACTTTTAAAGAGCCAGCAAAGGCTTGATGGACCAAATGGCCTCCTTCTGTGTCGTATGTTTCTAAGAAAAGTACAGAGGTTCCTCACAGAGTTAAATTTTCACCTCTCCGCCCACCCAAGGTTCATTTCTACCATGCAGTGATTTATCTGGAGGTTATTTAAATCTATATTTCATCAGGAAACCAATTTACTGATTGGGCTGGAGTCACTCTGGATGAAGGTGCCGTGAGTGGAAGGCTGGTCACTGTGATTATAGATTGGCGTCAGAAGTGAGCGCTGATTTGTCGAGAACACTTGTAGTCACCTTGCCATCAGTTGTAAGTGCCTCTCAACGCTCTCATTCTCAAATTTGAAATTTAAGCCTTGCTAGCTGGAGCCAAAAGCACATTTTCCCCCCCTTTAATATCATTACCAGAATTCTCAATCAAACTTTGAAATTATAGGGCAAATGTAAAAACATTGCAAAAAAAATTCACCTGACAATACTATTAAATATTTATATGGGAGAATCACAAAGCAATCTTAAAATGCAGGCTATTTTAAAGGAATATGCCAAGCAAGCCTTTCGAATGCTTTTTATTCTCTCCCATTCTCTACAGCTTCCAATGACTAGACTGTCATCTTTACATTACCATTATTTAACATACTACTTGATTAAATCACCTTCCCATTAACTCTATTGTATGGAAGCCCAGTGGAATAAACATCATTTAATAGCCGCTAAAAGAAAGATAGACTTACATTTATAAAGCATGCTTCTCGATCTCAGGATGTCCCAAAGCGTCTTACAACCGAGGAAGCACTTTTTTTTGGAGTGCAGTCACTGTTTTAATGTAGCAAAAGTGGCAGCCAATCTGTGCAAAGCAAGCTCCCACAAACACTGAAGTCTGATTGTCCACTTGGCAGGGAAGTGTGTGGTAGGAGACTGCAGCTATCAACCACTGGGAACCATCGGGAAAGAATGGAGGTTGGTGGAGGCTTGGAGTGGTAGCGAGGAGGGAGAAGGAAGGGAGAGAGCACAGGAAGGGGGAAGAGAGGTCTCGGGGGGGGGGGGGCAGGGGGTGGGGGGAAGAGATTGTGGGGAAAGATCGCAGAGAGGAGACAAAACCGCCGGTGGGCTGAGATCGTGATGGGGAGAAATCATGGGGGAGGTATTGTGGGATGCAGAAATCATGGGGAGGGGGAGGTTGCAGCAGGGAGAGATTAGAGGAGAGTGATTGTGGGAGGGTGGGGGAGAGATCCGGGGAGGGAGAGATCGCAGGTGGAGTTGACTGATAGCAGCAGAAATCTGCTTGAGAGGCGGAGATAGTACTCCTGCTCTTTCAGACCCCCAGCAGTGCTGGAAAAGTATTTACCTCTAGATCTGGCAGCTCCTGCCTCCCTTTCCATAAACTCAAACGAATGGCCAAGGTCAGTGACTTCATCTTCAAATGTCATATCCCACCAACTGCACCACTAGCCTCACATATTGCCCAATGAACCAGACTCCCATCAGTAGTGACGTTTGCTCCCTCTAATATTGTCACTGAAGTGAAATCTGTGGAAATGCATCACGAAGCCCTTTCGGAAGCCCTTCCTGGTGATAATGTTGGTTTCAACGTGAAGAACGTTTCTGTTAAAGATATCCGTCGTGGAAATGTTGCTGCTGACAACAAAGCTGATCCTCCAATGGAAGCTGCTTCCTTTATTGCACAGGTTATTATCCTGTACCACCCTGGACAAATATGTGCTGGCTCTGCCCCTGTACTGGATTGTCATACTGCTCACATTGCCTGCAAGTTTAGGGAGTTGAAAGAGAAGATTGATCGCCGTTCTGGCAAGAAGTTGGAAGATTGCCCCAAAGCTGTGAAGTCTGGAGATGCAGCCATTGTAGAGATGGTTCCAACCAAGCCCATGTGTGTGGAGAGCTTTTCAGAATACCCACCTCTTGGACATTTTGCTGTCCGTGACATGAGACAAACTGTGGCTGTAGGTGTGATCAAGTCAGTTACTAAGAAGGAATCTGCTGTGAAAACTACCAAGGCTGCAAGTAAAATATTAAAGAAGTGAATATCACTGCTGAGCCCTAGCATTCAGCAAACCCTGTTGAGACTGACATCACGAAAACATTTCCATCAATCATGACTCATACCTAACATTCATAACTGCAGCTCATCTTTAGCACTGTTACAAACCTCACACCCGCATCTCACAGTTTGCACACACTATCAGCAGTTCAACAATGACCAGGAAGGATGTTCCCGATGGTGGGGGAGTCCAGAACCAGGGGTCATAGTCTAAGGATACGGGGTAAACCTTTCAGGACTGAGATGAGGAGAAATTTCTTCACCCAGAGAGTGGTGAGCCTACCACAGAAAGCAGTTGAGGCCAAAACATTGTATGTTGTCAAGAAGGAGTTAGATATAGCTCTTGGGTCTAAAGGGATCAAAGGGTATGGGGCAAAAGCGGGAACAGGTTACTGAGTTGGATGATCAGCCATGATCATAATGAATGGCGAGCAGGCTTGAAGGGCCTACTCATAGAGTCATACAGCACTGAAACAGGCCCTTCGGCCCACCGAGTCTGTGCCAACCAACAACCACCCATTTATACTAATCCTACATTAATCCCATATTCCCTACCACATCCCCACCATTCTCCTACCTACACTAGCGGCAATTTACAATGGCCAATTTACCTGTCAACCTGCAAGTCTTTGGCTGTGGGAGGAAACCAGAGCACCTAGTGGAAATCCACACAGTCACAGGGAGAACTGGCAAACTCCGCACAGGCAGTACCCAGAACCAAACCCGGGTCGCTGGAACTGCGAGGCTGCAGTGCTAACCACTGCACCACTGTGCCACCCACTCCTATTTTCTATGTTTACATGACTACTACATCACCTAAAAACAGATTGCAACCACACTCGCTGACTCACTTCCCTCTCTCTTGCAGGACAAGGTTGAGAATAACCACAGACAGCAACACCGAGCTGGCAATGTCAAGGAGCATGGAGGAGTCAGGCACCAACTTTGCACAGAGCTTAACACAGAGCATAGAGCCCAACCTTTGCAAGTGGTGGCCAACACCATTAGTAGACTTGTGGACCCAACCATGGTGCAGCATTTGCTATCTGATGTCTCAACTTCCTCTGTAGCACAAGCAGAAGCCACCCAATGTCTGGGTGCTGCAGGGACTAACAGGGTTTCACAGTAATCCGACAATCTGTCCTCCAACTGATTAAGAGGATTGCTGAGGCTCTGCCCTGTGGGAGCATGAAACCTGCTGTCCTCTTTTAGGAAGACAGCATTTGTCCTCCCACCGCTGCCACTGCGCTTGGACAGCCAGATAGCCCCTGCCAAGATGGTGCAGTCCGCAGCTGGGCCTTCCAAACCTAGAGCTGTTCAAGGTCATCCTCCAAGGCCAGCTGCAGTTTCCTTCACTGAAAGTCAGCAGTCTTCCACCAGCCATGCTGCAGCCACTGGGCTAGCTCTGTGTAGGAGCACTAGGACAGGCAAAGGCATATGTAAGATAAGCACTAAGGGAATGCGTAAGGGTGATTAGTTTATGCTTGTATGCAAAATGATATGCTTACATTTATAAATATTTTGAATGTTTATTTTGTGTTGGCTTTTACTTTTGCATTGTGCCAAACAGACGCTGTGATGGTCAGTGACAGAGGGAAGATAAAGTGTGGGTCTGTTAGTGAATGGGGAGTTTACTGCTATTGCAGTTGTTCACAGACACCTTGACCAGAAAAGGCACTGTCTAGGTTGCCTCCTCCTTTCCTCTTCCTTTCCCTCTTGCTCTTCCTCCTGCAATCCTCGCAAAGCCACTTGCTCACTCTGCCTGCTACTGAGCGGCAAAAGACAATGAAATGTAGTCAGCTGTCCTTGAATAGAGAGCATCAGTTAACCTCCTTTATTAAACAGTGGACAGAAAACTGCAAAAGGTTAGAAATATCTCTAGCTCCAGCCTGGAAGGAGTCAGAGCTCTATGCTCTGTGTTAAGCTCTGTGCAAAGTTGGTGCCTGACTCCTCCATGCTCCTTGACATTGCCAATTCAGTGTTGCTGTCTGTGGTTATGCACCGGCAATGCGGTCCTCGCCCTGCTCTGAGGTTGCAGTTGTGTCTGCAGCAGGTGGCAGATTTCAGTGAGGACATCTGACACACTGTTCCTCAGTGAGGCTCAGGCAGGAGAGTTGCTCCCTGAACATCCTGGGCGGATATGGCTTCCTGCTGAAAGCCTTTCTCCTGCTCCTCCATCTCCCTCTTCTAGCGGCTTGCCCTGCTCTGTGTGACCTCTGCTCATTCTCCATGTCATGCTGTATTCCAAGGAGAATGTCGATTACTGTATCCATTTCTGAGAGCAACAAGTATGCTCAGAAGCCTTAAAGTCAGGACAAAGTCGTTCAGCACCTGCCACGCCACTCTGTGTAGGCTTTAGCAACTTTAAAGAACTTCAGAAAGCACCAAACACTTGTACAAGTGTAGCAACAGCCTGCAGAAATCAATCAGCAACAAATCTATAAGTAGTTGATGATCCCTTTAAATAACGTAGGTGGGGGAATCCTTCCTGCGAGTGAACACATGCTCAGCCGTGCATGGTTAAGAGAGGGCGCTGAGCTCCAAAATAGCAGCACTTGCGTCACGTCGGTGTCACATGCCGATTAACTTTATGATCTGCATACTCTGTATACTTCCAGCGGATGCTCACCATGTGCGCTCACACCCTCACCAATATGGCATCCCATACGACTTGCACCAGAAGTGTGTATAGACGCCAGGGATACCAATTTGGACCTCTAAGGGCGCACGAACAGGCGCACCAGTTCCAAATTTTGCGTCATATAATTATGGGCCCACTCCTCCAGAGTGGATTACTCCGACACCACAAACCCACTCTGGATTTCACATATTTATTAATTTAACCCCCCATCTAACTTGACCCTCTCCGGCCTGTCGATAGTGGGGCAGTATTAAAACTCCCTCTATTGTTATTGAAGAGATCAGGGTTTGACAAAAGATTTTACATTGCATTGGCTCCATATTGGTCTCCAGGCAAAACCTAGCCCCCTCCCCACCCCGCACCCCCCGGAACAGACTAGGGCAAGACCAGAAATCTATAGGCCGGGAACTGGCAACCACTGAAAGATTGCACAAAGTATGGGCTTTAATCAAAGCTAGGCAAGGAGATGATTGGAAAGCTTTATCATTGTGAATCAATATTGATTTATTCAGGCACGATTACGGAAATTAGATCCTTCGCATCTCATCCAAGTTTTGAGAAATCAAAGCTGACTCCTCTTAGACTGAATTAATGCCGGCCGCATTATACTTCGAAAAGGGACTGCTAAGTGCCAGTGGCTTAGGTTTGATAATTGCCTTCTTTCAGCATCAGGTGCTTGTATTAAATCTGATGTTTTTTGCCGTTATTACAATCAGGAGTCTCTTGTACTGACTGCTACTCAAATGTGATGAATTTGGTTATTAGATCTTCCTTGCAACTGCTTGGGTTCCAGCTCAGTGGCAGAAGTGCAGTTGCTGCCATCTTTTCAAAACAATCTGGGATAGGTGTTTTAGTTTTTGTTTAAATCGCTCTCTTTTCTGAATCTTGCCTGAAGATGGCCCCAGATGAGGCCCACCAAGGACCTTGACGCCGGCAGAGCCTGGCCCGATCCGGCGGTGGTCAGGCCGCGTGGCAGCATCACCCACCGCCCCCCACCGCCGCTCGGTGATGGGACCGCAATTTCAATATTTAAATAAATTAAAATACCTGAATTAATTAATTTCACGTCGCCTCCTGATGTCCTGCCGTGATCTTCACCCCGGCGGCCGGCACCGCCGCTCCTTCGGATTCCAGTCTGGGGAAACGAGGCACAACACTGGTGAGGAGGTAAGTTTATCATTGCAGGGGTGGGTGGAATGGAATCAAATGAGCATCATGGTGTAGGAGATGGTGCGAAGGGTTGTAGCTGGAAGTTTGTGCAGTTTGAGGGGGGAAGGTCACATGGTAAAGGTAAGTATTGTGGATGGGGGGAAGGGCAAATCATTAATTTAATTGTTATTGGGGCGGGGGAGGGGTGGTGGGAGAGGCCTGGGTTGGTAAGATCACTATAGAAATCACACCCCACACCCCCACCAACCTGACTGTCAGGGACTATTGCAATGAGTTCCTGACCACATCCTGTTCACACCCGAGTTCCCACTCCGGCTGACTAGGTCGTGGATCTGGCTGGATTTGGGTGAGAGTCCAGTGAGAATTATTCTGACGAGGTCCGGCTGTTAAAATTGTCCGGGTCAACTGGTTATTCGACTGCATGGGGCATCACAGGCAACCCACTTTCGAGGTTTGCGACAGTTGATGATTTCTGGCTGTCACCTGCCACCTGGTGGTCACATCAGGCCTAGCCACTCTTAGTCTGTTGACCCGTCTGCCTCTTTTCTCCCTCAACCAATGCCAGGAAAAATGCTCTGTCCCTTCCACCCTTCCCTTGTTATGGCCACATAACCCTGCTCATTCCTTCCCTGGCAGATTCATTAGAAAATTTAGTTTGAAGTGTCAATTCCTGTACATGCACAGTACATAGTGGGAAATACAACAACAACTTGTATTTATATAGCACTTTTAACATAATAAAATTGTCCCATGTCACTTCACATATGACACTGAGCCACACAAGGAGATATTCGGGCAGATGAATAAAAGCTTGGTCAAAGAGGTATGTTTTAAGGAGTGTGTCAAAGAAGGGAGACAAGGTGAGAGGCAGAGAGATGGAGGGAAGGAGTTCCAGAGCTTATCAGCACAGGCAGCTGAAGGCATGGCCGCCAGTGGTGGAGTGATTAAAATCGAGGATGCTCAAAAGGCCAGAATTAGAGGTCATTGTAGATCAGCGAGCCCAGGGGTAATGGGTGAACAGGATTTTGGTGCGAGTTAAGACACGGGCAGCAGAGTTTTGGATGACCTGAAATTTACGGAGGGCAGAATGTGGGAGGCTGGCCAGGAGTGTGTTGGATTAGTCAAGGCTAGAGGTAACAGAGGTATGGATGAGCATTTCAGCAGCAGATGAGCTGAGACAGGGTTGGAGACGGGCGATGATATGTAGATGGAAATCGGCAGCCCTAGTGATGGCATGGATATGTGGTTGGTAGCTCATTTCAGAGTTAAATATGACACAAGGTTGTCAACAGTCTGATTCAGCCTCATACAGTTGCCAGGGAGATGGATGGAGTCGGTGGTGAGGGACTGGAGCTTGTGGCAGGGAACGATCCACTCCTGTCTGGCTCCTGTGCACGTGCACAGTGCACATAGTTATCAGATTTGTATTTACAAGGTAACCCCAGGAAGGTGTATATGCAAAGCACCTGACCAAATGGGAGCACAACAAGGTAGGTTCAGGATGGAGCAGTCTGTGGGCAATAGTCTGCTCGATTAGTGAAAGTTTGGTGGTGCAAATAAAATGAACAGGAAATGGAAAAGCTGTCAGCAGTTTGTGGGGGAGTCCAGAACTAGGGGAGTTCCGAAGAAGGGTCACTGACCCGAAACGTTAACTCTGCTTCTCTTTCCACAGATGCTGCCAGACCTGCTGAGTGGTTCCAGCATTTCTTGTTTTTGTTTCAGAACTAGGGGGGCATTGTTTTAAAATTAGGGGTCGCCCTTTTAGGACAGAGATGAGAAATCTTTTCTCTGAGGCTTGTGCGAGTGGAACTCTCTGCCTCAGAAGGTGGTGGAGGCGGGGTCATTGAATATTTTTAAGGTGGAGGTAGATAGATTCTTGTTAGGCAAGGGAATCAAAGGTTATCGGGGGTAGATGGGAGTGTGGAATTCAAGACACAAACAGATCAGCCATGATCTTATTGAATGGCGGAGCAGGCTCAAGGGACTGAATAGCCTACTCCTGCCTCTAATTCGTATGTTCAGTAAAAGTGTCCATGAAGCCGTTGGATTGTTGTAAGTCTTGGTTGTGGGAGGAAACTGGAGCACCCGGTGGAAACCCACACGGTTTACCAACATCTTTAGGGAATGAAACCTGCCATCCTTGTGGGCCTATATGTGACTCCAGTCCCACAGCAAAGTGGCTGACTCTTAACTGCCCTATGACGCAGCCTAGCAAGTTTCTCAGTTGTATCAAATCTTCAAGAAGAAATCCACCAGCACCTTCTCAGGGCAACTAGGGATGGGCAATAAATGTTGGTCTTGCCACCATCCCCGGGATGAATTTAAAATAAAACATTGTATGACTCCTATGAGAGCGAGGGCTGATTTTACTCCATACTTAACCAGCTAGCTGAGATTCTATGATAAGAGAAACCTGGGTATATCACACGGCTTCAACAGATTTCTTTGACCTGAGAAGACAGAAAGATAAAGACTCTGTTAGATTGTGGCACAGACAGCAAACTACTAACAGGTTTTACTGAGCAGTAAACAGATAAAATGAGCAGTAGCGAGATTAAACACATGATTTATTGTATTCATATTCTTAACCATTCCTCCTCAGGATGTGGAAAGCAATAAAGTTGCCTTTCCTGCACCCGTATCAAACTGGACCTTGTAATATGGTGCCTTGATTAGTTCTATATGGCGGTTTGCTATCTCAGGGTTTGATAGAGCTCAAGGATAAGATCTGTCACCACCTCCTTACGGGGATGGGTAATAAATGCAGCACTGTCAGTGTTGCCCATGCCCTATGAGCAAATAATAAGGGAAAGATTTCTGGCCTTCCCATTTGCTATCAGCTTCAGAATATCTGCTGTTAGAGCAAATCAGTCTGAGAGAGATACTCAAAACCCTTTGAAGCTAAATCAGAGCAAAGGAACTTTATTTTTAAAAATGCATCTCGCAACACTCCCTTAGAGCTGCAATCAAACATATACCTTCAGAGGATCCTTGGGCAACTTGTCTTTGTACTGAATGGCTTGGTTCACTTTCTCTGATCTATCTTCCTCATTCAAAAACAGTGGCAGCCCCAAACATTGATATGACAAGTAGGGTTGCCAACCCTCCAGGATTGGCTTGGAGTCTCAAGAAATTTAAGATTGATCACCAGGACACTGTTGCAAGCAAACTGTGGAGAAAAACCATAGCTTAGTTAAACAAATACAAAAATTAAAAACATTTTCTTGGAAAATGACTCTTTATTTATAAAAATATTGGACAAGGAAAAAAAAGGCTGACTGATGGTCAAGAATCATCCAATTGGATAATGAAAAGTCTTTTCACTTTCCAATTGGCTGTGGGAAGGGGGCGAAATGAGGATTAAGGTGTTGGACGACCAATGGCAGGAGTCTGGCCAGAGAGTTGGTGGCAGGAGGTCAAGTTGTGAAACCTTCAGGAATACATTCAACCATAGGGGTGGCACAGTGGTTAGCACTGCAGCCTCACAGCTCCAGTGACCTGGGTTTGGTTCTGGGTACTGCCTCTGCGGAGTTAGCAAGTTCTCCCTGTGACCGTGTGGGTTTCCACCGGGTGCTCCAGTTTCCTCCCACAACCAAGACTTGCAGGTTGATAGGTAAATTGGCCATTGTAAATTGCCCCTAGTGTAGGTAGGTGGTAGGAGAATGGTGGGGATGTGGTAGGGAATATGGGATTAATGTAGGATTAGTATAAATGGGTGGTTGTTGGTTGGCACAGACCCGGTGGGCCAAAGAGCCTGTTTCAGTGCTGTATCTCTCTATGACATAGTTGGCAACCCTAATAATAGAAAAGACTCAGTTATTTTCTGCATAGTATTTACCCTGTGTGTACAATGACCAATAAGCAAGATCCAATAACACAGTCTAGCATGGACAAGAATGCTTTGTTTTTTTGTCACTGTGATCTACAGTAAGTAGGGAGGCCAGTGACTCATATGTAGGGTTGACATCTTTCATAAAATTCAAAATCAAATAGGGACAAGATGGACTTTCACTGTTATCTTTGTTTTGCTGCTGACAAATGTTCCTTGACGTCAGTTGTGGCTCAGTTGGTAGTACTCTTGCCACTGAGTCATGATAGCTGTGGGGTCATAGTCCGACTTAAAATCTTAGCACAAAAATCTAGGACGACGCTCCAGTGCAGTTTTTTTTGGGTGAGATGTTAAACTGAGGCCCCATCTGCCTTCCAAGATGGTTTTTGAAGAAGAGCCAGAGAGTTATCCCAGGTGTCCTGGCTAATATTTATCCGCCAACCAACCTCACTGAGAGCTTGCTGCGTGAACATTCACTACTATGTTTCCTACATTCAAAAAGTACCTCATTGGCTGTAAAGTGCTTTTGGAATAAAAACAGAAAGTGCTGGAAATACTGAGCAGGTCTGTGATCTTTCATCAGAACTGGCAAAGGTTAGAAATGTGATAGGTTTGAAGCAAGTAAAGTGGGGGTGAGGGGAAAAGAGAACAATAGGGAAGGTGTGCGATAGGACAGAGGGCCGGAGACAAGGAGATCATGGGGCAAAGGCAAAGAGAGTGTACTAATGGTGTGGTGAAAGACAAAGCATTAGTGCAGAGAGAGTGTTAGTGACAGAATAATGAACAGCCCAAGCCAAAATTTCTAACCTTTGCCAGTTCTGATGAAAGGTCACTGACCTGAAATGTTAACTCTGCTTCTCTCTCCATTCCCTCCAAGTGCTTTTGGATGTCCTGAGGTCATGAAAAGTGCTATATGAATTCAAGTCTTTCTTTACCTCAATAAAGTTTGCCTCACAGCTCATGGGACACAGAAGGAAGTGACAATAGAATATTTTAGAAATCAAACTCTGAGCACATGATTTGCTTTCTGGAAACTTCCAGAGAGGCTGCCCAAAAACTGGAAGGATAAAATAAAAGGCAACCCTTGTGACATAAAATGGGACAAAGCCTACAAATTTCATGTGGGCCAATCACTGTCCATGCCACTAAGCAGAAGTTTGAACAAGTTCAGCAGCAGCATAATTCTTTAGGAAGCGGTAGAATTAGGTAAGAGTTGAAAAAATAGGCTTCTGTTTTGAAACTGGATATTTTCAAATTTTTATAATGTCAAAAGGAAGACTGCTTAATCCAAACCAAGTCAAACAAGTGCCAATTCTACCACCTTGGTTCAGTTGGCAGTGCGCTCATCCCAAGGTCAGAAGATTGTAGGTTTCTAAGCTCTGTCCCATTGTGCTTTCTGTGTAATTACTTCTTTTTACATGTTATTAGCCTATACTCAAGGCTGTCCCACCACAGTCCACCTGCTTCATTGGGTGCTTGGAGCTCAGGGTCATTGCCCGAAAAGCGGACTGCAACACCGCACCAAACAGCACGAAAAAAGGAAAGAAGGTACCAACCCTTTGTTTTGCAAGCTGGAATGTCAGAACTATGTGTCCTGGCCTGTCGGAAGACCTTACACAAATCAACGATTCTCGGAAGATCGCCATCATTAACAGCGAGCTCAGTAGACTCAATGTGGACATTGCAGCACTTCAGGAGACATGCCTCCCTGCGAGCGGATCTCTAACAGAGCAAGACTACACCTTCTTCTGGCAGGGTAGGGATCCTGAAGAACCAAGACAGCATGGAGTGGGCTTCGCCATCAGAAACTCTTTGCTCAGCATGATAGAGGCACCTTCAAATGGCTCAGAATGCATACTGTCCATCCGACTGCTCACCGCCTCTGGTCTAGTACACCTACTCAGCATCTATGCTCCAACACTCTGCTCCCCACCTGAAGATAAAGACCAGTTCTGCGAGGAACTCCATAATATCATTAGTAGCATCCCCAACACCGAACATCTGTTCCTGCTGGGGGACTTTAATGCTAGGGTTGGGGCCGACCATGACTCATGGCCCTCCTGCCTTGGACGCTATGGCATTGGAAGGATGAATGAGAATGGACAGAGACTGCTTGAGTTGTGTACCTATCATAACGTCTGCATTACCAACTCGTTCTTTCACACTAAACCCTGTCACCAGGTTTCTTGGAGGCACCCAAGATCACGTCGTTGGCACCAGCTGGACCTCATCGTCACAAGGTGAGCCTCCTTAAACTGTGTTCAAATCACACGCAGCTTCCACAGTGCGGACTGCGACACTGACCACTCCCTGGTGTGCAGCACGGTTAGACTCAAACCAAAGGAGCTGCATCACTCCAAGCAGAAGGGCCGCCCGCACATCAACACGAACAGAATTTCTTATCCACAGCTGTTGCAAAAATTTCTAAATTTACTAGAAAAAGCCCTTCAAAACACTCCCACAGGGGATGCAGAGACCAAGTGGGCCTACATCAGAGACGCCATCGATGAGTCAGCCATGACCACCTATGGCAAACGTGCGAAGCGGAATGCAGACTGGTTTCAATCTCATTTTGAAGAGCTGGAACCTGTCATAGCCGCTAAGCCATTGCACTGCTGAACTACAAAAAAGCCCCCAGCGAGTTAACATCCGTAGCACTTAAAACAGCCAGAAGCGCTGCACAAAGAACAGCAAATGACTACTGGCAAACACCTATGCAGTCATATTCAGCTGGCCTCAGACACCGGAAACATCAGAGGAATGTATGATGGCATTAAGAGAGCTTTTGGGCCAACTATCAAGAAGATCGCCCCCCTCAAATCTAAATCAGGGGACACAATCACTGACCAACGCAAGCAAATGGACCGCTGGGTTGAGCACTACCTAGAACTGTACTCCAGGGAGAATGTTGTCACTGAGACTGCCCTCAATGCAGCCCAGTCTCTGCCAGTCATGGATGAGCTGGACGTACAGCCAACAAAATCGGAACTCAGTGATGCCATTGATTCTCTAGCCAGCGGAAAAGCCCCTGGGAAGGACGGCATTACCCCTGAAATAATCAAGAGTGCTAAGCCTGCCATACTCTCAGCACTCTACGAACTGCTTTGCCTGTGCTGGGATGAGGATGCAGTACCACAGGACATGCGCGATGCCAATATCATCACCCTCTATAAAAACAAAGGTGACCGCGGTGACTGCAACAACTACCGTGGAATCTCCCTGCTCAGCATAGTGGGGAAAGTCTTCGCTTGAGTCGCTTTAAACAGGCTCCAGAAGCTGGCCGAGCGTGTCTACCCTGAGGCACAGTGTGGCTTTCGAGCAGAGAGATTGACCATTGACATGCTGTTCTCCCTTTGTCAGCTACAGGAGAAATGTCGCGAACAACAGATGCCCCTCTACGTTGCTTTCATTGATCTCACCAAAGCCTTTGACCTCGTCAACAGACGTGGTCTCTTCAGACTACTAGAAAAGATCGGATGTCCACCAAAGCTACTAAGTATCATCACCTCATTCCATGACAATATGAAAGGCACAATTCAGCATAGCGGTGCCTCATCAGACCCCTTTCCTATCCTGAGTGGCGTGAAACAGGGCTGTGTTCTCGCACCTACACTGTTTGGGATTTTCCTCTCCCTGCTGCTCTCACACGCGTTCAAGTCTTCAGAAGAAGGAATTTTCCTCCACACAAGATCAGGTGGCAGGTTGTTCAACCTTGCCCGCATCGTTCATCATCATGGAACTCCTCTTTGCTGACGATGCTGCATTAACATCTCACACTGAAGAGTGTCTGCAGAGTCTCATCAACAGGTTTGCGGCTGCCTGCAACGAATTTGGCCTAATCATCAGCCTCAAGAAAATGAACATCATGGGACAGGACGTCAGAAATGCTCCATCCATCAATATCGGCGACCACGCTCTGGAAGTGGTTCAAGAGTTCACCTACCTAGGCTCAACTATCACCAGTAACCTGTCTCTCGATGCAGAAATCAACAAGCGCATGGGAAAGGCTTCCACTGCTATGTCCAGATTGGCCAAGAGAGTGTGGGAAAATGGCGCACTAACACGGAACACAAAAGTCCGAGTGTATCAAGCCTGTGTCCTCAGTACCTTGCTCTACGGCAGCGAGGCCTGGACAACGTATGTCAGCCAAGAGCGACGTCTCAATTCATTCCATCTTCGCTGCCTCCGGAGAATCCCTGGCATCAGGTGGCAGGACCGCATCTCCAACACAGTAGTCCTCGAGGCGGCCAACATCCCCAGCTTATACACACTACTGAGTCAGCGGCGCTTGAGATGGCTTGGCCATGTGAGCCGCATGGAAGATGGCAGGATCCCCAAAGACACATTGTACAGCGAGCTCATCACTGGTATCAGACCCACCGGCCGTCCATGTCTCCGCTTTAAAGACGTCTGCAAACGCGACATGAAGTACTGTAATAAAAACAAGAAATGCTGGAACCACTCAGCAGGTCTGGCAGCATCTGTGGAAAGAGAAGCAGAGTTAACGTTTCGGGTCAGTGACCCTTCTTCGGAACCCAGTCCTGTAACATTGATCACAAGTCGTGGGAGTCAGTTGCCAGTGATCGCCAGAGCTGGCGGGCAACCATAAAGGCGGGGCTAAAGTGTGGCGAGTCGAAGAGACTTAGCAGTTGGCAGGAAAAAAGACAGAAGCGCAAGGGGAGAGCCAACTGTGTAACAGCCCCGACAACCAATTTTATCTGCAACACCTGTGGAAGAGTCTGTCACTCTAGAATTGGCCTTTATAGCCACTCCAGGCGCTGCTCCACAAACCACTGACCACCTCCAGGCACTTACCCATTGTCTCCCGAGACAAGGAGGCCAAAGAAAAGAAAGACTTTTTATATGTTATTAGCCTATAGTCAAGGCCATTTGGAGGAGGGGTAATGTCACTTTTTTTGCATTGGCATCTATGGTTGCTATGGGCAACCCCGCCGCACTATTTATCATAATCTATGCAGAATATAACGTCATGACGTCAGTCCCAGCAACCAGCATACTCCATCTAAAACAGGGAAACATTGAAAATACTATTACTTATCTTTCTCTGGTAAACATTTGGCACGGATTATATATTTTTGTATGTTATTTAGGAATATTTATAATTATGATTTATTAAACGTTTTAATTTATTAATTTATTCCCCTCTCCTACTTACGGCGCAGTGGTACGACCCAAAGGAGGCACATTGCGGTTGGTGCCAACCAATCAACATACGCGTCTCAACCGGCGCCGCGCTGGGCCCAATTAGAAACGGCTTTACATCGGTCAACCATTTTTGAAAAAACGCCGCTCGAGCCGTTATTTGGACGCTGCGTTGCTCACTCAGCGGCAAAAATCCTTGCGCGCGCTGGACAAATAGTCCTAAACTATACTTGAATTAAAAAACCCTTCCTCAAGTGAAGTCAGATGCATCTATTAGAATAATCCGGATGCCTACACTTCCGGAGCAATTCTAAGGTGTACAATAGATAAGAATATTATGAGAAGGATGGCGGACGGATACAGGGTTTTGAAGTGAGAGGGCCAGGAGAGGAGTGCGAAGGGCAAGCAACTGTTTCCATAGCAACAGTGAGGAGGCCTGAAGGCCGAGATTGGGGGCAAGTGTGAGCATCTTGAGGGTTCTTTAGACCTAGAAAGGATGGCATTTATATTTGAAGGTGCAGTCTCATCATGTTACAGGGGCGGTTGTCACTTGTCAGGACATAAGAAATAGGATGAGGTTCACAGCCCTCTGAGTGAAGACGTTTCTCGTCTCAGTCGTAAAATGAGATTGTGACCCTGGGTTCTGGACTCTCCACCCAGGGGCAACAGCCTCTCAGTATCTACCCTGCCAAGCCCCTTTTAGAATTTTCAGATAGATCACCTCGCATTCTTCGAAATTCTAGGGAACACAGGCCTCCTCATTGAACAATGTTCTCATTCCCAGGAATCAGTCTAGTGAACCTTTGCTGCACTCCCTCTAAGGCAAGTCTATGCTTCCTTCGGTGGGGAGACCAGAAGTAGAGCATAGCTACCTGACCCGAACCCGACGGGACCCGACGACGTGTGTTGGGTTTGGGTCACTCTTCTGGGTCCGGCATTCGGGCAGGGTTGGACACAGGACGTCAAGGCGGGAAACACGCCGCACTAGTCTGCAGTGAGTGATTACATCCAAGGTAGAGCACCACCTCTTCAATAAATTTGATTATATTCCAGTGATCGGGTCGGGCGCGGGAAGAAAAATGAAAGGACTCGGGCCGGTTTTCATTTGCAGACCCGAGCAGGCCCTTAACCAGAAGTGTACTCCAGGTATGGTCCCATGGGGGAGATGGGGGTGGGTGGTTAGAAGGGATTGGCAGTTGCATCGTGTGAGGGTGCAGTTTCAATCCAGGGATGGATTTGCATCGGGGGTGGGGGCAGCTGCATGCAGAGGAGAAAGGTGCATCCAGGCAGTGGAATGGGGGAGCGGGGAAGGTGTGGTTGCATCCAAAAAAGGGAGGCATATCCATCCAGAGGAAGAGAGAGAAGAGATGCAATTGAATGCATAAAGAGAGATGGGCTGTTGAAAAAGGGGAGAGAAGGAGTTAATTGCATCCAGGCAGAGAAAGAGAGGGGCATTCAGAGAGAAAGAGGGACAATTGCACGGGGGGAGTTGCATCCAGAGAAAAGGAAATTACAATGCATCCAGACAATATCACATACTCCAGTAAGGGGTAGCCAAAATACTGTGAAGGAGTAATATTGGGGTTTGTGTTGTGAATTACTGGGTGTGTTTGCTGCAAGAAATTAAGGTGCTGGGGTGAAGGAGAAATGCTTGAGCAACGGCTCGATAAGAAGTGAATGTCTCATTTTTTTCGCAAAAGTAACATAAAGGCTTATGTGTTTATCCTAAACCTTTCTCCTAATATTGATAGTTTAGGGTCAGTGCATCCTCCAGCCTCAGCAAAGAGCTGAAACAGCCCCTCTTCCATCCCCAAGAGCTGCTCCAGTGTACATACAGTTCTCCAAGTGTCTGCTTGATATTTGGAAATGCATGATACCTTTAACACTAGCTATTGTCATCATGCTGCTGCTTTCTGTGTCATATGGTGATAGGGTATACGTACAAAGCCATTTAAAATATACAGTAGAGCTTCATGGAGCCAAAACGTTTGGGAATATGAAAGTCAGCTGGATTCATTCCTCAACCCATCGTGAGATCAACACAGCATTTAGTTATAAGGTGCTTTTCAAGTTGTTTTGGTGTGTTCCGTTCAGCCATCACCCCTTTGCTCACTGATCTACATTGACTCCCGGTCAAGCAATGCCTGAATTCCAAAATTCTCATTCTTGTTTTCAAATCACTCTGAGGCCTGGCCCCTTCCTATCTCTGTAATCTCCATCAGCCTCGCAACCACCTATATCTGAGTTCCACCAATTCTGGCCTCTTGAGCATTCCTGATTTTAATCATATCACTCATTGGCATCTGTGCCTTCAGGTGCCTGGGCCCTAAGCTCTGGAATTCCCTCCCTATATCTCTCCTTCTCCCTTCCTCTCTTTCCTGCTTTAAGATGCTCCTTAAAACCTGCCTCTTTGACCAAGCTTTTGGTCATCTGGCCTAATATCTCTACGTGGCTTGGTGCCAAATTTTGTTTCATAATGCTCCTGTAAAGTGCCTTGGGACATTTTATTATGTGAAAGGTGCTATGTACATAATATAATGTTGTTGAATTCACAACCTTCAGAGGCAAGAGTGCTACCCACTGAGCCACAACTGACACCATAGGTAAGGATGCTGCTCAGTTTGGCACACAGTAGGACAGTCAGATGGGCTTCTGTGCTGTACGATTCTAGGTCTTTGCTGAGTTAGATGATATCAGCAATTATGGGCTGCACAAATTGACAACAGGAACCCTGGATTAGTGATGGGGGAAACTTGTTTAAAAAAAATTGAGAGGAGAGGATTTGGAAACAAATTGCATTCTGAATTTTCTATGAAGAAAAGCCAATGCAGTGTTGAGGTGTGAGGCTGACTTGCTATTGATGAATCCACACCCTTGGAGTTTTACCAGTGCTGAAGGTACAATTGACGTGCTTGACTTACATGTATCCAGTGAACCTTCTCTGCATTTTCTTCTCTTGCATGTCTTTGTTTGGTTAATATTTTAATTCTCTGTAGTTGTGGTTTGCGTATTCCAGGATGCGCAACACTTCCGTTTATTCAAAGGCTGCATTTTCTGCAGTGATGTACTGTCAAAAATAAAACAATTCTGTTCCCTTTCAGGCTGACCAACCTACTGAGGGGCAGACATCAGGTGAGCACAATGATAATGAGCACAAAACCCATTTCATTATTTAACAGGCATCATTGCACTTTTGGAAGGTTTTAGTGCAGGCTCATGTGCTGAAAGGATTTGCTCTAAGACTTCCATACAATAGTGGTCAGCAAAACTTGTGAATGACTGCTGTGTTGCCCTCATAGTTTTCACAGACAGGAGCATTTTGTTTTTCTACTTAGAAGAGTAGGAATTGATGATGTAGTCACCGTGCACATATTTATAGATCTGACAAGCTCATTTGCCAGTTATTTCACTGGGCCACTGATGTCAGTCGATTACCTTGCAGGAAATGTGAGTTCCAGCTCAATTCCCAGCCCCCCGGCCAGCACTGCAGCCCCATCCAAATGAACAGAACAGATATGGGACTCGGGCGATTCCTGTCCATCACTGATGTTGTCAGACTGACGCATGAAATGATGGGTCTTCTACAGGCTGAAAATTTGACGTATCTTCAATGAATATTTTTATGACTCTTCGGTCTCTTGTGGTGCTGCTCATGATAGGTTGGTGGATGTGGCTGATTGTAAGGATGTGTAAATGCATAATGTATAATTCTTTTGCTTTGTGCAACTGTGTGTAACCTGGTGTGTCTTGGTGGGTTTTTTTAGGTCAATTAAAGTTTAATTAGTCTTAAATCAATTTGAGGTCAGTCTAGTTTTCCTTTTATATATATTTTCTTAATCCAAGTGTGCATTGACACCACTGAGTCAGCTAACGAGTTGGAGGCGGGGCAGGATTTAGGACAGGACTCATAGCAACAGAGTCTCTATGACCTACAGCAAACAGAACTCATGACCGAAACTACAGCAAAGTCTCCTGCTAAGTCTCCAGCAAAATGCAGTGAGTGGAGAACAGTTACGTAATACAAATTGTGTGTGGAAAATCCCCAGTCATTTACTGCAGTGTGGTCTCCTGGTGACTGGGGAATTATCCAATCAGCTCCATTCTGGCCGGGACTTGCAGTGTCACTATCTGTCGTCATTTTTAATAGTGTGACACATAAATGTGCAAGACTCAATTTTTTATTTATGTGGTATAAATATTGACAAAGCAGCTTGAAAAGGAAGTGCTTCTCACTAGATTTTACTTCCTCCTCCAAATCATATTTATTGGCGATAAATCTCTGCCTATTTTTCTGGAGTTCCATGTTTGAATCACTCCAGTCAGGTTTGCACCCTTGCCACAGTACCAAAGCAACCCTTATCAAAGTCACAAATGACATCCTACATGACTGTGACAAGATAACCTAACCTCTGTGACCTTCTCAACCTGTTGCAACCTTTGACACCATCTTTCTTCAACGCCTCTCCAACATTGTCCAGCTGAGTGGGAATGCACTTGCCTTATTCTATTTAATATTTGTTATCTATCTAATCGTAGCCAGAGAATAACCTGCAATGGCTTCTCTTCCCAGTACCGCACTGTTATCTGTGGTACCCCCAAGGATCTATCCTTGGCTTCCTGCTATTTCTCATCTACATGCTACCACTCGGCGACATCAACTGAAAACATAGCATAAGTTTCCGCACGTATGCTGATGACACCCAGCTCTACCTCATCATCACTTCTCTCAATCTCTTCACTGTCTCTAAATTGTGAGACTGCTTGGCCTGACATCCAACACTGGATGAGCAGAAATTTCCTCCAATTAAATATTGGGAAGACCAAAGCTATTATCTTCTGTCCCCACTTCAAACTCCACTCCCAAGCCACCAATTCCATCCCTCTCCCTGAAAACAGTCTGAGGCTAAACCAGACTGGTTGCAACCTTGGTGTCATATTTGACCCTGAGATAAGCTTCCAGCCACATATCTGCACCATCACTAGGACTGCCCTTTTCCACTTCTGTAACGCTACCCGACTCCACCTCTGCCTCAGCTCATCTGTTGCTGCAACCATCATCTATGCCTTTGTTACCTCTTGCTTTGACTATTCCAATGCTCTCCTGGATGGTCTCCCATGTTCTACCCTCCATACACTTCGGGTCACCCAACACTCTGCTGCCCATGTCCTAGCTTATCACCCCTGTGCTCGCTGACCTACATTGACTCCTGGTGAAGCAATGTCTTGATTTTAAAATTATCCTCCTTGCTTTCAGATCCCTCCATGGCTTCTCCCCTCCTTATCTCTGAAATCTCCTCCATCCCCACAATCCTTCAAAATATCTGTGCTGTCCTAATTCTGGTCTCTTGAGCAGCCCAAATTTTAATCGCTCCACCATTGGTGACTATGCCTTCAGTTGCCTAGGCCCTAAGCTCTAGAATTCCCTCCATAAATCTCTCCGCCTCTCCCTCCTCCTTAAGATGCTTGTTCAAACTTACCTGTTTGACCAAGCTTTTGGTCATCTGCCCTATTATTTGCTTACGTGGCTCGGTGTCAAATTTTGCTTTATGACGCCCTTGTGAAGTACCTTGGGACATTTTATTACATTAAAAGTGCTATATAAATACAAGCTTCTGTTGACAATGCAATTTTTGCCCCCTTGGGTAAAGATGTATGTATGTGACTGCTTCCAGATCTTTACCACTCCATGATATGCACAATAATATGTGTAACAGCAGCTTGGGGTGACTCACTTTTACACCATTTCAGAGAACAGCCTACCACCTGTTCGCACATTCCTGTATTGATCTGGCTGAGATCAAGAACTCGCCATATGAGGGGTTACATTCACAGACCTCATATCCCTCCATTCCATGGTAGATCAGTGGTCTGTTAACCTGCTGTATTGCCTTACAGCCTGTGGGGCAGACAAGCCAACTTCCTTCCTATCAAGGACGTCCCGGTTGCTAGAACTGAGCACATCAGTAAAATAGTGTAAGGTGCAGTGCATTAGATACTGGCCTTTCAACTCTAGGGCCAAACTACAAATTCAGCCAAAACTGTTTGAATATAAGCTTCCTTTGCTGGATTTGCAGTCCAGTTCTAATGGGCATGAATCCACAGCACAAAAATGCCCCAATTTAGTACTGAATTTGGCATTCTCACTGGACAAGGCTGTATAGTAGCATAGGAAAATACAGGGCCGAAAGCATTGTATAGTCTATCCATCCAGTCCCCGATACTAATGCCTTTCAATCCCCTATTCCGTCAAGTATATATCCAATTTTCTCCTAAAATTTTCCACCGCTTGGAGCAGCCCCAGTGCCATCTCCAGGCTCTGGTCCCTGGCATAGCGGAGAGGCTACCTGCACTGACACTACCATCAGCACCGGGGAGCCGGCACTGGACTACCTCCAGACAGCCTGTAGACGGGGGACACCAACAGCAGTTGCCGGGGCCCGCGGAGAGGCCTACCTGCCCCGGCTGGGACACAGCGCGGGGCTGCAGTCGGAGATTAGCCCAGTGCTGCACACCCGGGGACATCACAGAGGCGCGGGGCGGGTGTGTGGGCCCGAGGACTGGTTACAGGCCCGGGATCGGCAGAGCCCCAAATTGGAGATTCCCAGAGTCAGCGACTCACATCGACATCAGCATCGACAGTGGCTTCTGCCCTGAGGTAAAATCCGAAAGCGCAATTAAAAATTCGAGAGCGGCCACCTTTGGGAGGGGCTGCGAGGTCGCAGCGCTGCTAGTAAGGTCAAAGCGCGGGTTTTGGTGTACGTCGGGCTTCGGTGAGGAGGGTGAGTATTGAGCAGGTAAGGCTTAGTTTTTTTTTATTCCCAATTTCTGTCTTTCTTTTAAGCCAGAAGAAACGCCAGGGGTGGAAATGGCAGTCAGTGGGGTAGTATGCTCCTCCTGTGAAATGTAGGAGATCAGGGAGAAGTCAAATGTCCCTGACAACTACGTTTGCAGGAAGTGTGTCCAGCTGCAGCTCCTTTCGGATCGGTTGGAGTGGCAGTTGGACTCACTGAGGAGCTTACAGGAGTCAGAAAGTATCATAGATAGGAGTTTCAGGGAGGTGGTCACACTACAAGTTCAGGCAGATAGATGGGTGACCACCAGGAGGGGCAGGCAGGTAGTGCAGGAGTCCCCTGTGGCTATTCCCCTCGATAACAAGTATGCTGTTTTGGATACTGTTGTGGGGGATAGCCTCTCAGGGGAAAGCAGCAGCCAGGTCAATGGCACCACGACTGGCTCTGTTGTACAGCAGAGAAGGTCAAAGTGTAGGCGAGCAGTAGTGATAGGGGATTCTATAGTCAGGGGCACAGATAGGTGTTTCTGTGGCCGCGAGCGAGAATCCAGGATGGTGTGTTGTCTCCCTGGTGCCAGGGTCAAGGATGACTCTGAGCGGGCACAGGGCATTGTGAAAGGGGAGGGTGAGCAGCCAGAGGTCATGGTCCATGTTGGTACTAATGACAGGCAAGAAGGGAGATGAGACATAGGCAAGAAGAGAAGATCCTGCAAAGTGAATATAGGGAGTTAGGCAGAAGGTTAAAAAGCAGGACCTCTAGGGTTGTAATCTCAGAATTACTCCCTGTGCCACGTGCTAGTGAGGGTAGGAATAGGAGGATAAGGCAAATGAATGCGTGGCTGAAGAGCTGGTGTAGGCGGGAGGGCTTCAGCTACTTGGACAATTGGGATCTCTTCTGGTGCAGAGGTGACCTGTACAAGTGGGATGGGTTGCATCTAAACTGGAAGGGGACCAACATCCTTGTGGGGAGATTTACTAGTTCTACTTGGGAGGGTTTAAACTAGTCTGGCAGGGGGGGTGGGACCCAAAGTAGTAGTCTCTCCGATGAGATAGTTGAGGCAAATGTAGAGGTTAAAGCAAGCAAGTCCAGTAGGCAGGCTGGGCAGGGGCAGGACAGAGAGCGTGGAAGGTCTGGTAGGCTAAACTGCATTTACTTTAATGCAAGAAGCCTTACAGGAAAGGCAGATGAACTCAGAGCATGGATCGGTACATGAGATTGTGATACTATAGCTATTACAGAAACATGGTTGAGGGATGGGCAGGACTGGCAGCTCAATGTTCCGGGGTACCGATGCTTCTGGCGTGACAGAGGTGGAGGTAAGAGAGGAGGGGGAGTTGCACTATTGATTAGGGAGGACATCACGGCAGTACTTAGAGAGGGTCTGGTCAGGACAAAGAAGGAGGCATATGTCAGGTATAGGCAGCTGGGATCAAGCGAGTCCCTCGAGGAGTATAAGGGATGTAGGAGTACCCTTAAGAAGGAAATTAGGAGGGCAAAAAGGGGCCATGAGATTTCCCTGGCAGATAAGATAAAGGAGAATCCTAAAAGATTCTATAAGTATATTAAGAGTAAAAGGGTAGCTAGGGAGAGAGTAGGTTCCCTTAAGGATCAGTGTGGTAATCTATTTGTGGAGCCATGGGAAATGGGCGAGGTCTTAAATGAATACCTCTCGTCTGTATTTACCGTGCAGAAGGTCATGGAAGCTAGTGAGTTCAAGGAAGGGAACAGCGATATCCTGGAGCATATCAACATTACAAAGGAGGAGGTGTTGGAGGTTTTGAAGCGCATTTAGGTGGATAAATCCCCAGGGCCTGACCAGGTGTATCCTCGGATGCTATGGGAAGCAAGGGAGGAGATTGCTGGGGCCCTGGCAGAGATTTTTGTATCATCATTAGCCACAGTTGAGCTACCAGAAGACTGGAGGATAGCTAATGTTGTGCCTTTATTTAAGAAGGGCAGCAGGGATAAGCCAGGGAACTACAGGTTGGTGAGCCTTACATCAGTGATGGGAAAGTTATTGGAAGGGATTCTGAGAGACAGGATTTATATGCATTTGGAAGGGCAGGGTCTGATTCGGGATAGTCAGCATGGCTTTGTGCGTGGGAAATCATGTCTCACGAATTTGATTGAGTTTTTTGAGGAGGTGATCAAGAGGATTGACGAGGGCAGGGCAGTGGACGTTGTCTACATGGACTTTAGCAAGGCCTTTGACAAGGTCCTGCATGGTAGGCTGGTCCGGAAGGTTCGAACACATGGGATCCAGGGTAAGCTAGCCAATTGGATGCAAAATTGGCTTGGCGATAGGTGGTAGTGGAGGGTTGTTTTTCAGATTGGAGGCCGGTGACCAGTGGTGTGCCGCAGGGATCGGTGCTGGGCCTTCTGTTGTTTGTCATATATCTTAATGATTTGGATGAGAATGTAGGGGGCATGATTAGTAAGTTTGCAGATGACACCAAAATTGGTGGTATAGTGGACAGTGAAGAAGGTTGTCTCAGGTTACAACAGGATATAGATCAACTGGGAAAGTGGGCAAGGGGTTGGCAAATGGAATTTAATGCAGACAAGTGTGAAGTGATGCATTTTGGGAAGTTAAACCAGGGCAGGACATATACAGTGAATGGCAGGGCCCTGGGGAGTGTTGTTGAGCAGAGAGACCTTGAGGTGCAAGTACATAGTTCCCTGAAAGTGGCAACACAAGTAGACAGGGTGGTGAAGAAGGCGTATGGCATGCTTGCCTTCATCAGCCGAGGCATTGAGTACAAGAGTTGGGAGGTCATGTTAGAGTTGTACATAACTTTGGTTAGGCGGCACTTGGAGTACCGTGTGCAGTTCTGGTCGCCGCACTACAGGAAGAATGTGATTAAGCTAGAGAGGGTGCAGAAAAGATTCACAAGGATGTTGCCTGGTTTGGAGGGCTTGAGTTATAAAGAGAGATTGGATAGGCTGGGTCTGTTTTCCCTGGAGCGAAGGAGGCTGAGAGTGGACATGATAGGGGTATATAAAATTATGAGAGGCATAGATAGGGCAGATAGCCAGAGTCTGTTTCTCATTGTAGGGAGTGACTAAAACTAGAGGGCATAGATTTAAGGTGAAAGGGAGAAGGTTTAAAGGGGATCAAAGGGGTAAATTTTTCACACAAAGAATAGTGGGTATCTGGAATGAGCTGCCAGAGGAGGTGGTGGAGGCAGGAACAGTAGCAACATTTAAGAGGCATCTGGACAGGTACTTGAATGAACAAGGTATAGAGGGATATGGAATTAATGCAGGCAGGTGGGATTAGTATAGCTAGGCATTATGGTCGGCATGGACGCGGTGGGCTGAAGGGCCTGTTTCTATGCTGTACGACTCTATGACTCTAAAATTTTCCTCACTTTCTGCCTCCTTAAGAACATATTACCATAGTAAGGGGCTCTCTTTGGAGGTTGACCCGGAGGTACATTGTTAGGGAAAGTAGTGAGACGTTTACTCTGTATCTAACCCATTTTTTTTTTTCTTTCTTTTTTTTTTAGGCACTTCGTTGCAACAGTGTAGAGGGAGATTTACTCTGTATCTAACCCCGTTTTTTTTTTTTTTTTTTAAACAAGGTGACCTTTATACCCCAGGCCCCTTTTATATTTTTCACATCGAGGGGGCCTTTATCCCTCAGGCCCCCTTTATGTACATATTTACAGTTTTAAAATAACTTTATTAAAACAGATAAATAAACAAAAAACTCAAATTAAAATGCCATTCTCGGCGTCGACGATGCACTCCAGTCCCTGCGGTGCCCACCGGTCGCGGAAGGCCTCAAGCGTACCGGCGGACACCGCATGCTCCTTTTCCAGGGACACCCGGGCGCGAACGTAACCGCGGAAGAGGGGCAGGCAATCAGGGAGGACGGAACCCCCGACGGCCCGCAACCTGGACCTGTGAATTGCCACCTTGGCCAGGCCCAGGAGCAGACCGACGAGGAGATCCTCCTCCCGGCCCAAGCCCCTCCGCACCGGGTGCCCAAAGATCAGGAGCGTGGGACTGAAGTGCAGCCAGAATTTGAGGAGCAGCCCCTTCAGATACTCAAATAGGGGCTGCAACCTCGCACACTCCGTATAAATGTGGAACACGGACTCGTCCAGGCCGCAGAAAGTACAGGTGGCCTGGGAGTCCGTGAACCTACTTAAAAGCCTATTGCACGGGACTGCTCTGTGCAGCACCCTCCACCCCAGGTCCCCGATGTAAAGGGGGAAGACTCCCGCGTACAGAGACCTCCATCGGGGTTTCCCCTCGCCGCCAGATGGTAACGCAGACCGCCAGGGCGTGTCCGGCCGGCTGACGAGGGCGAGGAAGTGGAAAGTGTGCAGGAGCAGCCCGTACAGGAAACCCCTCCGCGCCGATTGGAATGGCACGGAGGGCATTCCCGAGAGGCGGCTCGGGTTGTGCGGGACCGGCTCCCGAGGAGGGTTTCGGGGCCTGGGTCCGATGAGCAGTTCCGGCCCAGCGGGGGTCAGCTCGGCCGGGATCGCTCCGCACTCCCGAGCCCCCTCGCCACCCACAGTGAGGGGCGTCCCGGGGGTTTCAGCTACTCCTCCGCCCGCCGGACCGTCCCCGGAGTCGGCCGCCCGGACAGCCGAGGCGCTCTCCTCCGCCGGCGGGGGAGCGCCCTGACTGGAGGCGACCATGTTCCAGACTCGGAAAAGATCCCGGTAAAAGACAGGCAACTCCCTCAGAGAGGCGCGGCTAACGGACTCCACCGGGAGCTGCGTGTCGTCTTGAAGGCAGTGACACTGGCGGAAAAAATACGTCGCCAGCGCACACCATCTGGGAGGACGCTCGACGTACAGGTATCTCTGCAGGGTCCGAAGGCGGAGAGTCGCAGCCTGGGTGCGGACGCACACCAGCGACTGACCGCCCTCCTCGATCGGGAGACTCAGGACCGCGGCAGAGACCCAGTGTTTCCTCTTGCCCCAGAAGAAATCGACGAGTTTCTTCTGGATCTTGGTGGCAAATACAGGGGGCGGGGCCAAAGTGACCAACCGGTACCACAGCATGGAGGCCACCAGTTGGTTTATGACCAACGCTCGGCCCCTGTAGGAAAGCACTCGGAGCAGTCCTGTCCAGCGCCCCAGCCGAGCGGTGACTTTCGCCTCCAACTCCTGCCAGTTTGCCGGCCAGGCTTCCTCAGCGGGGCTAAGGTGGACTCCCAGATAGAGGAGGTGCGTGGTGCTCCACGCAAAAGGTGTCATCTCCTCCGGCAGGGAATCCACCCGCCACTGACCAACCAGGAGTCCGGAACATTTCTCCCAATTGATCCTCGCGGAGGACGCGGCAGAAAAGGTCTGCTGGCAGTCGCGCATCCTCCGCGAGTCAACGGGATCTGTGATTGCGAGGAGCACGTCGTCGGCGTAAGCCGAGAGGACGACCCGCATGGCCGGCTCGCGCAGAGCCAATCCCGTCAACCTCCTGCGAAGCAGGCACAGGAAGGGCTCCACGCAGATGGTATACAATTGGCCGGACATGGGGCACCCCTGACGCACTCCTCTCCCAAATCGAAGGGGCGCCGTCAAGGACCCGTTAACTTTGACTAGACACTCTGCGGCGGCGTATAAAAGTCGGACCCGGGCCACGAAATGCGGCCCGAGTCCGAAAGCGCGCAGAGTCCCAAAAAGGTAATCGTGATCCACCCTGTCGAACGCCTTCTCCTGATCGAGGGAGAGAAAGGCGACCGACTGACCAGTCCTCTGGGAAAGATGGATCAGGTCCCGGACCAGGTGGATGTTGTCCTGGATGGACCGGCCCGGGACCGTGTAGGACTGGTCGGGGTGGATCATGTGGGCCAGCACGGAGCCCAGGCGGGTAGACATAGCCCGGGCAAAGATCTTATAATCCGTGCTGAGGAGGGAGACCGGACGCCAGTTTTTAAGCAGGCGGAGATCGCCCCTCTTCGGCAGCAGGACGATGACCGCCCTGCGCCACGAGAGGGGCATCTCCCCGGTCGCCAGGCTTTCCCCCAGGACCCGCGCGTAATCGTCCCCCAGGACGTCCCAGAACGCCCTGAGGAACTCCACGGTCAACCCATCCAGCCCTGGGGATTTGCCCCTCGAGAGCTGGTGGAGGGCGCCAGTCAGCTCCGCCAACGTGAGCGGAGCCTCCAATCCTTCGGCGCCCTCCGGGCTGACCTGCGGCAGGTCCTCCCACAAAACTCTGCGCGCATCCTCGCTGGACGGATCCGGAGAGAACAACGCACTGTAATACGTCCGGACCAGGAGGCCCATTCCCTCCGGATCCGTGATGGAGGATCCGTCGTCGGCCAGCAGCTCGACAAGCTGCTTACGGACCCCCCGCCATTTTTCCAGCGAGTAGAAGAAGGGTGAGGCGCGGTCCAAATCTTCCAGGATCTGGATCCGCGACCTCACGTACGCGCCTCGGGACCCTATGAGCTGCAGGTTCCTCAGCGCGCCCTTCTTCTCTTTGTACGCCTGCCACAGGGCCGGGTCCGCGACGGCATGACCGAGGCGGGATTCCAAGTCGAGCACCTCCCTCTCAAGGCGCCCGACCTCGGCTTCCCGCCTCTTGGTCGACCCCTTCGCGTACTCCTGACAGAAGACGCGGATGTGAGTCTTGCCCACATCCCACCATAGCCTCAAGGAGGGGAAGCCCCCCTGCTTCCTTCTCCAGTCGGCCCAGAATCGACAGAACGAGTCCCGAAATCGCACGTCCTCCAGCAGCCGGTTGTTAAAGTGCCAGTACGCGGACCCCGCCCGCGTGCGGAGCGGAGTGAACTCCGCCCACACCAGGCGGTGGTCCGAGCACGGCACCAGCCGCATGGAGGCCGCCGAAACGCGGGAGACGTACGCCTGCGAAATGTAGAGGCGGTCGATTCGCGACCCCCCTCCTCCAGACCTCCACGTGAAGGCGCTGGAGTCGGGATGGAGATTCCGCCAGACGTCCACCAAGTTAAGGGAGCTGATCAGTCCCCTCAACTTCTCCACCGACGCTTGGCCGCGCTGGGGACCGGAGCGATCCCCCACCTCGAGGGTGCAGTTAAAATCCCCCCCGAGGATGATGCACTCGCCGCTGTCGATGGAGCTCAAGAGAGCGGACACTTCTTCAAAGAAGCGCGCTTGCAAAGCGCCGGGCCTGGGCGCGTACACGTTCACAAAGTGGAGCGGCACGCTACCCAGGCGAACGGCGAGGTGGAGCAAGCGGCCCGGCACTAGCTCCTTGACCCCCAAGATCTCCGGCTGAAAAGTCGGGGCCAACAAGATAGCCACCCCACTAGAAATAGGGGTGAGGTGACTCATGTAGACCCCACCCTGCCACTCCAGGAGCCAGGTGGCTTCGTCTCCCGGAACGGTGTGGGTTTCCTGCAGAAAGCTCACCGCGTATCTCCCTTCCCTAAGGACTGAGAGATTGTGAAATCTGCGGTGAGCCCCTCTGCTGCCGTTGATGTTGAGGCTGGCTATGGTTATCTTCATGTCAAAGGTACGTAAAACCCGTCACCAACAGCTCACTGTGAGGAGGGAGTGGAAGTGCACCTGGCCCTCCACTCCCCCAGCAACCCATTGAGGAACACATTAAAACGGCGCCTCTCAACCAGTTTCACGTCTGCGCGCTTGCCCGCTATCTTAAGGGCGGCACGGACGGACTGGATGATCAGCGCCAGATTCGACCAACGGTCGAGGGCCAGCTGAACTTTATTGCGGCAACCTCTGCAAGCCGCGAGGAAATCCCGGAGTTCCGCCGTGGGGATGAGAGGAGATTCGGTGGGAGGCACGAGGGACTCCACCACCTCACTGGCGATGGAATCAAGATCATCCTCCGTGCCCCGCACCGAATCCCCATCCTCCTCCGGGTCGTCACCGCCAGCGGCCGACACATCCACCACACACTGTGGGGCGGACGTCCCGGCCGCGCCAGCTGGTCCCGCCTCCGTCACGATCCCACCCCCAGGATCGATGGCGGAGGAGTCCTCTCTGGGTTCTATTGTGAAACTGGAGCCTGTAGGCACCAGCGGTTCAGGACCCCCCTCCACCTCCATCCCCAGGCCAATGACTGGTCCAGGGGAGACAGAAGTTCCGGACTCCGGGAAACCAGCCGGAGCCGAGACTGGAGGCGGCGAGAGGAGGCCATCTCCCGCTCCGCCAGCACCCACAGGCCCAGCAGATGGGGCAGCATTCTCAGTTATAACTGGGTCGGGTGTCTCCTGGTTGGTGGTGGACTCCGGCTGGGAGGCCTGACCCTCTGGGGCCTCGCCCTCCCCTTCATTCAGGGCACCCGACCCAGTAGCAGTGGCGGAATGGGCGGTTTCCCCAGGCTCCCCCACCACAAGCAGGGCCCCACTTACTCCTTCAGGAGGGGCCTCACGTACCGGGGCCATCCCCTCCCCTCCATCCTGAGGAATAGGGAGCACCTGCCCGGACTTTGCAGCCTTGGTGGTGGCGGTAGGGGGCACCTGAGGACCAGAAACAGGAGGCAGCTCCCCTCCAACAGATGGGCCCTGCACCTCAGGGCCCTGTGTTATTTCTGTGGAGGGGTGCCTTCTCCTCTTTTTCGCACTTGGGCGCGGAGACTCAGAGACCTCCATGTCATCAGAGGCCTCCGCCTCCGCACCCTTTTTTCCTTTTTTAGTCACCCTGGGCCTGAGCCCAGCCCTGGGACAGGTGGATTCCATGGGAATGGGCTTTGGGCTGAGCTCAGGCTCGGGTTGAGTCAAAGTGTCCAGGGGACGCGCCTCACGATGTTTCTTTTTTCCCCGCGTCTTCCTTCCGCTCGGACGGACGCTCCCCTCCCCGCCAGAGGCTGTGAAAACCACAGCCTCCGGAACCGACTGAGCGGTGTCTGTTGGATGTGCGGGGGGAGTGGGAGGAGGTGCTGTGGAACCACTCTGGGCCGCCGAGGTGGAGCTGGCGGCCGGGAGGTTGGGGCAGTTCTTCCGAACATGCCCCACCCCCTTGCAGACGTGGCACCGCGCCCCGTCCGAGGTCCAAAAGACGCGGTAGGCCGTCCCCTGGAACTCCACATTAAATTGGCCCTCCGTGTCCTCCTCCCGCGCCAGCTGCATAAATAACTGGCGGCGGAAGGAGTAGACATGTTGGAGGCTGTGCTCCCGAAGACCAAGCCGGACTGGGGTGATCCCCGACCTCACCTCCCCCAGATGGTGTAGGTGGGGGAGGAGGAGCTCACTGGGAATGAAGGGTGGGACGTTGGACAACATTATCCGATGCGCAGTGGCCCCCAGAGGGTCCACTGGCAGGAAGGTCCCCCCCACAGTGAGCCCTTTACTCAGGGCCAGGGACACCGCCCGCTCGGTCTTCAAAAAGAACACAGCCTTCCCATACATTTTTGAGGCCGCAACAATGGCCGAGGGGCCGACAACCACGGCCATTGCCTTAACGCAGGCCTCAATAGACATGTTGGGGTGGGGATAGCTCTTCACCCCATGGCTGCATGTCAATAATTTAAAGGGTGACGGGGCCACGTGGGCAGCCACAGAAGCTGCAGCTGCGTAGGTAGTAGAGGGCCCCGCCACCGGTGATGAAGGGCTTGCCATGGGTCCAAGAGCTAAACCCACCCCAAATTGTGGACTTGCACACTAAATAACAGATTCACAGAAAAATTTGAAAAGACAAACAAACAAACAAACAACAGGTTAGTGGAGAGGCTGAGGTAAGAGAGGAGAGGCAAAGGCAGGCTGGAAGGGATGACTTGCTTTCTGGAGGTGGTGCTCACAGTACACTTAAAACAAACAGTCTTTGAAGTTGGTCTTCCGGTCTTCTGGTTGGGGGAGTCGTCTTCACCTGGGTCAGCTGAAGCTGCCCAGGCACTATCTATCCCCTTCCGTCTGTTTAGCTGGGCAGCTTCAGCTGACCCAGGTTTGGCAAATTGGGGTGGGGAGGGAGCTTTCCTGTGTGCTTTTGCAGCAGCACAGATTCCTGTTGAATTGGCAGCCCCACCCCTTGTTGTTCCAGCCACTTGTTCCTCCCCCAACAGTCCAAAGTAAATTACTGGTGTTCAGCACCCACCTCCAGACAAAGCCTTGTTTCCACAAAATGTCCCTTTCTTCTCTTTAATGGAGACTGTTGTTGGAGTTTTCCTCTGCTTGTTGGTAGCTGCTCTCCCTTGCTCAGTGTAGCTCCTCTCTCCACCTCTGCAACCTCCAACTGCCACCGGCACTGTCAGCTGCACCTCGTTGAGGCTCTCAACACTCAGGCTCCCAAATCAGAGAGCAGCCAATCCCAGTGCTGTACCTGTCCTGGGAGTGTTTGATGGGGACAGTGTAGAGGGAGCTTTACTCTGTATCTAACCCCCGTTTTTTTTTTCTTCTTTTTTTTTATCTAACCCCGTGCTGTACCTGTCCTGGGAGTGTTTGATGGGGGACAGTGTAGAGGGAGCTTTACTCTGTATCTAACCCCCGTTTTTTTTTTTTTCTTCTTTTTTTTTATCTAACCCATTTTTTTTTTTATCTAACCCATTTTTTTTTTTTTTTTTTTCTTTTTTCACATCGAGGGGGCCTTTATCCCTCAGGCCCCCTTTATGTACATATTTACAGTTTTAAAATAACTTTATTAAAACAGATAAATAAACAAAAAACTCAAATTAAAATGCCATTCTCGGCGTCGACGATGCACTCCAGTCCCTGCGGTGCCCACCGGTCGCGGAAGGCCTCAAGCGTACCGGCGGACACCGCATGCTCCTTTTCCAGGGACACCCGGGCGCGAACGTAACCGCGGAAGAGGGGCAGGCAATCGGGGAGGACGGAACCCCCGACGGCCCGCAACCTGGACCTGTGAATTGCCACCTTGGCCAGGCCCAGGAGCAGACCGACGAGGAGATCCTCCTCCCGGCCCAAGCCCCTCCGCACCGGGTGCCCAAAGATCAGGAGCGTGGGACTGAAGTGCAGCCAGAATTTGAGGAGCAGCCCCTTCAGATACTCAAATAGGGGCTGCAACCTCGCACACTCCGTATAAATGTGGAACACGGACTCGTCCAGGCCGCAGAAAGTACAGGTGGCCTGGGAGTCCGTGAACCTACTTAAAAGCCTATTGCACGGGACTGCTCTGTGCAGCACCCTCCACCCCAGGTCCCCGATGTAAAGGGGGAAGACTCCCGCGTAGAGAGACCTCCATCGGGGTTTCCCCTCGCCGCCAGATGGCAACGCGGACCGCCAGGGCGTGTCCGGCCGGCTGACGAGGGCGAGGAAGTGGAAAGTGTGCAGGAGCAGCCCGTACAGGAAACCCCTCCGCGCCGATTGGAATGGCACGGAGGGCATTCCCGAGAGGCGGCTCGGGTTGTGCGGGACCGGCTCCCGAGGAGGGTTTCGGGGCCTGGGTCCGATGAGCAGTTCCGGCCCAGCGGGGGTCAGCTCGGCCGGGATCGCTCCGCACTCCCGAGCCCCCTCGCCACCCACAGTGAGGGGCGTCCCGGGGGTTTCAGCTACTCCTCCGCCCGCCGGACCGTCCCCGGAGTCGGCCGCCCGGACAGCCGAGGCGCTCTCCTCCGCCGGCGGGGGAGCGCCCTGACTGGAGGCGACCATGTTCCAGACTCGGAAAAGATCCCGGTAAAAGACAGGCAACTCCCTCAGAGAGGCGCGGCTAACGGACTCCACCGGGAGCTGCGTGTCGTCTTGAAGGCAGTGACACTGGCGGAAAAAATACGTCGCCAGCGCACACCATCTGGGAGGACGCTCGACGTACAGGTATCTCTGCAGGGTCCGAAGGCGGAGAGTCGCAGCCTGGGTGCGGACGCACACCAGCGACTGACCGCCCTCCTCGATCGGGAGACTCAGGACCGCGGCAGAGACCCAGTGTTTCCTCTTGCCCCAGAAGAAATCGACGAGTTTCTTCTGGATCTTGGTGGCAAATACAGGGGGCGGGGCCAAAGTGACCAACCGGTACCACAGCATGGAGGCCACCAGTTGGTTTATGACCAACGCTCGGCCCCTGTAGGAAAGCACTCGGAGCAGTCCTGTCCAGCGCCCCAGCCGAGCGGTGACTTTCGCCTCCAACTCCTGCCAGTTTGCCGGCCAGGCTTCCTCAGCGGGGCTAAGGTGGACTCCCAGATAGAGGAGGTGCGTGGTGCTCCACGCAAAAGGTGTCATCTCCTCCGGCAGGGAATCCACCCGCCACTGACCAACCAGGAGTCCGGAACATTTCTCCCAATTGATCCTCGCGGAGGACGCGGCAGAAAAGGTCTGCTGGCAGTCGCGCATCCTCCGCGAGTCAACGGGATCTGTGATTGCGAGGAGCACGTCGTCGGCGTAAGCCGAGAGGACGACCCGCATGGCCGGCTCGCGCAGAGCCAATCCCGTCAACCTCCTGCGAAGCAGGCACAGGAAGGGCTCCACGCAGATGGTATACAATTGGCCGGACATGGGGCACCCCTGACGCACTCCTCTCCCAAATCGAAGGGGCGCCGTCAAGGACCCGTTAACTTTGACTAGACACTCTGCGGCGGCGTATAAAAGTCGGACCCGGGCCACGAAATGCGGCCCGAGTCCGAAAGCGCGCAGAGTCCCGAAAAGGTAATCGTGATCCACCCTGTCGAACGCCTTCTCCTGATCGAGGGAGAGAAAGGCGACCGACTGACCAGTCCTCTGGGAAAGATGGATCAGGTCCCGGACCAGGTGGATGTTGTCCTGGATGGACCGGCCCGGGACCGTGTAGGACTGGTCGGGGTGGATCATGTGGGCCAGCACGGAGCCCAGGCGGGTAGACATAGCCCGGGCAAAGATCTTATAATCCGTGCTGAGGAGGGAGACCGGACGCCAGTTTTTAAGCAGGCGGAGATCGCCCTTCTTCGGCAGCAGGACGATGACCGCCCTGCGCCACGAGAGGGGCATCTCCCCGGTCGCCAGGCTTTCCCCCAGGACCCGCGCGTAATCGTCCCCCAGGACGTCCCAGAACGCCCTGAGGAACTCCACGGTCAACCCATCCAGCCCTGGGGATTTGCCCCTCGAGAGCTGGTGGAGGGCGCCAGTCAGCTCCGCCAACGTGAGCGGAGCCTCCAATCCTTCGGCGCCCTCCGGGCTGACCTGCGGCAGGTCCTCCCACAAAACTCTGCGCGCATCCTCGCTGGACGGATCCGGAGAGAACAACGCACTGTAATACGTCCGGACCAGGAGGCCCATTCCCTCCGGATCCGTGATGGAGGATCCGTCGTCGGCCAGCAGCTCGACGAGCTGCTTACGGACCCCCCGCCATTTTTCCAGCGAGTAGAAGAAGGGTGAGGCGCGGTCCAAATCTTCCAGGATCTGGATCCGCGACCTCACGTACGCGCCTCGGGACCCTATGAGCTGCAGGTTCCTCAGCGCGCCCTTCTTCTCTTTGTACGCCTGCCACAGGGCCGGGTCCGCGACGGCATGACCGAGGCGGGATTCCAAGTCGAGCACCTCCCTCTCAAGGCGCCCGATCTCGGCTTCCCGCCTCTTGGTCGACCCCTTCGCGTACTCCTGACAGAAGACGCGGATGTGAGTCTTGCCCACATCCCACCATAGCCTCAAGGAGGGGAAGCCCCCCTGCTTCCTTCTCCAGTCGGCCCAGAATTGACAGAACGAGTCCCGAAATCGCACGTCCTCCAGCAGCCGGTTGTTAAAGTGCCAGTACGCGGACCCCGCCCGCGTGCGGAGCGGAGTGAACTCCGCCCACACCAGGCGGTGGTCCGAGCACGGCACCAGCCGCATGGAGGCCGCCGAAACGCGGGAGACGTACGCCTGCGAAATGTAGAGGCGGTCGATTCGCGACCCCCCTCCTCCAGACCTCCACGTGAAGGCGCTGGAGTCGGGATGGAGATTCCGCCAGACGTCCACCAAGTTAAGGGAGCTGATCAGTCCCCTCAACTTCTCCACCGACGCTTGGCCGCACTGGGGACCGGAGCGATCCCCCACCTCGAGGGTGCAGTTAAAATCCCCCCCGAGGATGATGCACTCGCCGCTATCGATGGAGCTCAAGAGAGCGGACACTTCTTCAAAGAAGCGCGCTTGCAAAGCGCCGGGCCTGGGCGCGTACACGTTCACAAAGTGGAGCGGCACGCTACCCAGGCGAACGGCGAGGTGGAGCAAGCGGCCCGGCACTAGCTCCTTGACCCCCAAGATCTCCGGCTGAAAAGTCGGGGCCAACAAGATAGCCACCCCACTAGAAATAGGGGTGAGGTGACTCATGTAGACCCCACCCTGCCACTCCAGGAGCCAGGTGGCTTCGTCTCCCGGAACGGTGTGGGTTTCCTGCAGAAAGCTCACCGCGTATCTCCCTTCCCTAAGGACTGAGAGATTGTGAAATCTGCGGTGAGCCCCTCTGCTGCCGTTGATGTTGAGGCTGGCTATGGTTATCTTCATGTCAAAGGTACTTAAAACCCGTCACCAACAGCTCACTGTGAGGAGGGAGTGGAAGTGCACCTGGCCCTCCACTCCCCCAGCAACCCATTGAGGAACACATTAAAACGGCGCCTCTCAACCAGTTTCACGTCCGCGCGCTTGCCCGCTATCTTAAGGGCGGCACGGACGGACTGGATGATCAGCGCCAGATTCGACCAACGGTCGAGGGCCAGCTGAACTTTATTGCGGCAACCCCTGCAAGCCGCGAGGAAATCCCGGAGTTCCGCCGTGGGGATGAGAGGAGATTCGGTGGGAGGCACGAGGGACTCCACCACCTCACTGGCGATGGAATCAAGATCATCCTCCGTGCCCCGCACCGAATCCCCATCCTCCTCCGGGTCGTCACCGCCAGCGGCCAACACATCCACCACACACTGTGGGGCGGACGTCCCAGCCGCGCCAGCTGGTCCCGCCTCCGTCACGATCCCACCCCCAGGATCGATGGCGGAGGAGTCCTCTCTGGGTTCTATTGTGAAACTGGAGCCTGTAGGCACCAGCGGTTCAGGACCTCCCTCCACCTCCATCCCCAGGCCAATGACTGGTCCAGGGGAGACAGAAGTTCCGGACTCCGGGAAACCAGCCGGAGCCGAGACTGGAGGCGGCGAGAGGAGGCCATCTCCCGCTCCGCCAGCACCCACAGGCCCAGCAGATGGGGCAGCATTCTCAGTTATAACTGGGTCGGGTGTCTCCTGGTTGGTGGTGGACTCCGGCTGGGAGGCCCGACCCTCTGGGGCCTCGCCCTCCCCTTCATTCAGGACACCCGACCCAGTCGCAGTGGCGGAATGGGCGGTTTCCCCAGGCTCCCCCACCACAAGCAGGGCCCCACTTACTCCTTCAGGAGGGGCCTCACGTACCGGGGCCATCCCCTCCCCTCCATCCTGAGGAATAGGGAGCACCTGCCCGGACTTTGCAGCCTTGGTGGTGGCAGTAGGGGGCACCTGAGGACCAGAAACAGGAGGCAGCTCCCCTCCAACAGATGGGCCCTGCACCTCAGGGCCCTGTGTTATTTCTGTGGAGGGGTGCCTTCTCCTCTTTTTCGCACTTGGGCGCGGAGACTCAGAGACCTCCATGTCATCAGAGGCCTCCGCCTCCGCACCCTTTTTTCCTTTTTTAGTCACCCTGGGCCTGAGCCCAGCCCTGGGACAGGTGGATTCCATGGGAATGGGCTTTGGGCTGAGCTCAGGCTCGGGTTGAGTCAAAGTGTCCAGGGGACGCGCCTCACGATGTTTCTTTTTTCCCCGCGTCTTCCTTCCGCTCGGACGGACGCTCCCCTCCCCGCCAGAGGCTGTGAAAACCACAGCCTCCGGAACCGACTGAGCGGTGTCTGTTGGATGTGCGGGGGGAGTGGGAGGAGGTGCTGTGGAACCACTCTGGGCCGCCGAGGTGGAGCTGGCGGCCGGGAGGTTGGGGCAGTTCTTCCGAACATGCCCCACCCCCTTGCAGACGTGGCACCGCGCCCCGTCCGAGGTCCAAAAGACGCGGTAGGCCGTCCCCTGGAACTCCACATTAAATTGGCCCTCCGTGTCCTCCTCCCGCGCCAGCTGCATAAATAACTGGCGGCGGAAGGAGTAGACATGTTGGAGGCTGTGCTCCCGAAGACCAAGCCGGACTGGGGTGATCCCCGACCTCACCTCCCCCAGATGGTGCAGGTGGGGGAGGAGGAGCTCACTGGGAATGAAGGGTGGGACGTTGGACAACATTATCCGATGCGCAGTGGCCCCCAGAGGGTCCACTGGCAGGAAGGTCCCCCCCACAGTGAGCCCTTTACTCAGGGCCAGGGACACCGCCCGCTCGGTCTTCAAAAAGAACACAGCCTTCCCATACATCTTTGAGGCCGCAACAATGGCCGAGGGGCCGACAACCACGGCCATTGCCTTAACGCAGGCCTCAATAGACATGTTGGGGTGGGGATAGCTCTTCACCCCATGGCTGCATGTCAATAATTTAAAGGGTGACGGGGCCACGTGGGCAGCCACAGAAGCTGCAGCTGCGTAGGTAGTAGAGGGCCCCGCCACCGGTGATGAAGGGCTTGCCATGGGTCCAAGAGCTAAACCCACCCCAAATTGTGGACTTGCACACTAAATAACAGATTCACAGAAAAATTTGAAAAGACAAACAAACAAACAACAGGTTAGTGGAGAGGCTGAGGTAAGAGAGGAGAGGCAAAGGCAGGCTGGAAGGGATGATTTGCTTTCTGGAGGTGGTGCTCACAGTACACTTAAAACAAACAGTCTTTGAAGTTGGTCTTCCGGTCTTCCGGTTGGGGGAGTCGTCTTCACCTGGGTCAGCTGAAGCCGCCCAGGCACTATCTATCCCCTTCCGTCTGTTTAGCTGGGCAGCTTCAGCTGACCCAGGCTTGGCAATTGGGGTGGGGAGGGAGCTTCCCTGTGTGCTTTTGCAGCAGCACAGACTCCTGTTGAATTGGCAGCCCCACCCCTTGTTGTTCCAGCCACTTGTTCCTCCCCCAACAGTCCAAAGTAAATTACTGGTGTTCAGCACCCACCTCCAGACAAAGCCTTGTTTCCAACAAAAAAAGAATGTCACTTTCTTCTCTTTTAAAGGTGATTGTTGTTGGAGTTTTCCTCTGCTTGTTTGTAGAAGCTCTCCCTTGCTCAGTGTAGCTCCTCTCTCCACCTCTGCAACCTCCAACTGCCACCAGCACTCTCAGCTGCACCTCGTTGATGCACTCAGGCTCCCAAATCAGTGGGCAGCCAATCCCAGTGCTGTACCTGTCCTGGGAGTGTTCGATGGTGCAGCGTAGAAGGAGTTTTAATCTGTACCTAAGAAGTACTGTATCTGCTCTGGGGGTGCTTGATTGGATAGTGCAGAGAGAGCTTTACTCTGTATTTATTTTAATTTTATTTAGAGATACAGCACTGAAACAGGCCCTTCGGCCCACCGGGTCTGTACCGACCAACAACTACCCATTTATACTAACCCTACAGTAATCCCATATTCCCTACCACCTACCTACACTAGGGGCAATTTACAATGGCCAAGTTACCTATCTCCTGCAAGTCTTTGGCTGTGGGAGGAAACTGGAGCACCCGGCGAAAACCCACGCAGTCACAGGGAGAACTTGCAAACTCCGCACAGGCAGTACCCAGAATCGAACCCGGGTCCCTGGAGCTGTGAGGCTGCAGTGCTTATCACTGCGCCACTGTATCAAAAGCTGTTTTTTTTTTCATGTTCAACTAAGTTTTCTTTATTTCAGAAAATTATTTAGGTACAAAAACATGTCACAACTTAACTTGCTTAGCCATGAGACCGAAACCAGTATCCTAAATGCTATCAAAACAACAGGTAGACTAAAGCTGTGCTGTACCTGCCTTGGGAGTGTTTGATGAGACGGGGTAGAGGGAGCTTTACTTTGTACCTAATTCATGCTGTTAAGAGTGTTTGCTGCCCTTATTGTGCTTGCCAGTAAATAATCCAACTGTGGGGATTGCTAGTGGTAGGCTGCCTGCTTTATCTATAGGCAATATATAGAGTGTTTGCTGTCCATTATATTATGGTGAATGGGAGTGCTGGAAGACTGCCCGTGACAGTACACAATGTATAAAACTGCTGTGTGAGCGGCGCAGTCCTGAAGTGGTTCTGCTGTAAAACTTGAACGGATTCCAAATAAAAGATGCTGGCATGAATAAATGAATCAGCTTCTTCTTGTTTGTACACTGTTAGGGGATGGGTGGAAGCTCCCCTGCAGACACTAGGTGACCGTGGCAGCTCCGAGAAGGAGTTGTGTGATGGATGATTTTTCCAGAATATCCTCATTGGCACATTGAAACTGAACAGGATGGAAGCAGACGATTAACTGATGTGTCTTTCCATGACGCAAATGCACTTAAACTTTTGCAATATCTTTGTACATGTGGGAGTTTGTACTTAATTAGAACATGCTCAACAGTTTTTTAAAAATCCAGTTTCACCCCTCCTCTCTTGAAGGCACTGACTCTTTTCGGAAAATTTTCATGGGTGTAAATCATCCCTCAGGTACCTTGCCCAAATGGCCATGCCAGTAAAGAATATTCAACTGAGGGGGTGGCAGCACAGCCGAGCCCAATTCTGCTTTGAACCCATACGCTTTCCAACCAAATTCATTAGATTATCCACTTCACTTACATCTTCTGTATTAATTTCATTTCTGCTGCATTAGCAATTTCTTCTCTTTATTGGAACATAGGAACAGAAGGAGGCCATTCAGCCCCTTGAGCCTTTCCACCATTCAGTTAGAGCATGATTGATCTGTATCTTAACTCCATTTACCTGCTTGGTTCCAGATCCTTATGACTCTTGCCTAACAAAAATCTATGAATCTCAGTTTTGAAATTTTAAATTGACTCCTCCCCGCACCCCCCCCAAGCCTTAACAGCTTTATAAAGGAGGGAGTTCCAGATTTCCACAACCCTTTGGGTAAAGATGTGCTTCCTGACTTCACCCCTGAATGGCATAGCTCGAGATTTTCAGGTTATGCTCCGTTATTCTGGACTCCCCAACAAATAAATTAGTTTTTCTCTATGTACCCCATCTAATGCTTTAATCATAAACACATCAATTGAATCACCCCTTAATAGAGTCATAGAGTCGTACAGCATAGAAACAGACCCTTTGGCCCACCACGTCCATGCCGACCATAATGCCTATCTATACTAATCCCACCTGCCTGCATTAATTCCGTATTCCTCTATGCCTTGCTCATTCAAGTACCTGTCCAGATGCCTCTTAAATGTTGCGACTGTTCCTGTCTCCACCACCACCTCTGGCAGCTCATTCCAGATACCCACTATTCTTTGTGTGAAAAATTTACCCCTTTGATCCCCTTTAAACCTCCTCCCTCTCACCTTAAATCTATACCCTCTAGCTTTAGTTGCCCCCACCATGGGAAACAGTCTCTGGCTATGTACCCTATCTATGCCTCTCACAATTTTATATACCTCTATCATGTCCCCTCTCAGCCTCCTTTGCTCCAGGGAAAACAGACCCAGCCTATCCAATCTCTCTTTATAACTCAAGCCCTCCAAACCAGGCAACATCCTTGTGAATCTTTTCTGCACCCTCTCTAGCTTAATCACATCTTTCCTGTAGTGCGGCTACCAGAACTGCACACGGTACTCCAAGTGCGGCCTAACCAATGTTATGTACAACTGTAACATGGCGTCCCAACTCTTGTACTCAATGCCTCGGCTGATGAAGGCAAGCATGCCATACGCCTTCTTCACCACCCTGTCTACTTGTGTTGCCACTTTCAGGGAACTATGTACTTGCACCTCAAGGTCTCTCTGCTCAACAACACTCCCCAGGGCCCTGCCATTCACTGTATATGTCCTGCCCTGGTTTAACTTCCCAAAATGCATCACTTCACACTTGTCTGCATTAAATTCCATTTGCCAACCCCTTGCCCACTTTCCCAGTTGATCTATATCCTGTTGTAACCTTAGACAACCTTCTTCACTGTCCACTATACCACCAATTTTGGTGTCATCTGCAAACTTACTAATCATGCCCCTTACATTCACATCCAAGTCATTAATGTATATGACAAACAACAGAGGGCCCAGCACCGATCCCTGCGGCACACCACTGGTCACCGGCCTCCAATCTGAAAAACAACCTATCACCAAGCCAATTTTGTATCCAATTGGCTAGCTCACCCTGGATCCCATGTGTTCGGACCTTCCGGACCAGCCTACCATGCGGGACCTTGTCAAAGGCCTTGCTAAAGTCCATGTAGACAACGTCCATCGCCCTGCCCTCGTCAATCCTCTTGGTCACCTCCTCAAAAAACTAATCAAATTCGTGAGACATGATTTCCCATGCACAAAGCCATGCTGACTATCCCTAATCAGACCCTGCCTTTCCAAATGCATATAAATCCTGTCTCTCAGAATCCCTTCCAATAACTTTCCCACCACCGGCCTGTAGTTCCCTGGTTTATCCCTGCTGCCCTTCTTAAATAAAGGCACAACATTAGCTATCCTCCAGTCTTCCGGTACCTCACCCATGGCTAACGATGATACAAAAATCTCTGCTAGGGCCCCAGCAATCTCCTCCCTTGCTTCCCATCGCATCCGAGGATACACCTGGTCAAGCCCTGGGGATTTATCCACTTTAATGCGCTTCAAAACCTCCAACACCTCCTCCTTTGTAATGTTGATATGCTCCTGGATATCGGTGTTCCCTCTCTTGAACTCACCAGCTTCCATGACCTTCTCCACGGTAAATACAGACGAGAGGTATTCATTTAAGACCTCGCCCATTTCCCATGGCTCCACAAATAGATTACCACACTGATCCTTAAGGGAACCTACTCTCTCCCTAGCTACCCTTTTACTCTTAATATACTTATAGAATCTTTTAGGATTCTCCTTTATCTTATCTGCCAGGGAAATCTCGGCCCCTTTTCGCCCTCCTAATTTCCTTCTTAAGTGTAGTCCTACATCTCCTCTTCTCCTCGAGGGACCCGCTCGATCCCAGCTGCCTATACCTGACATATGCCTCCTTCTTTGTCCTGACCAGACCCTCAATATCCCTCGTCAACCAAGGTTCCCTAAACTTGCCAGTGGCCTTGCCTTTCCATTTCCATCTAACAGGAACATGCTGGCTCTAAACTCTTCCTATCTCACTTTTAGAAGCCTCCCACTTGCCAGAAGCCCCTTTACCTGTAAACAGCCTCTCCCATTCAACTTTTGATTCATTTTTCTTTTATATTCGTTCCTATAGATGGACGCCTATCTCTGCTCCTCCACAGTTTGTATTTGCTCACCAGTTAGAAAATAATTTGATGTATTTTCTTGGGTCTAAAGTGCATGACCTCACACACCATGTGCTCCACACACCACTGACCACCTCCAGGCGCTTACCCATTGTCTCTCGAGATAAGGAGGCCAAAGAAAGTGCATGACCTCACCCTTCCCCACACTGAACTCTATCTGCCACAGCTTAGCTCACTCACTAATCTATCAATGTCCCTTTGCAACTTTCTGCTCCTCTCTGCTATTTATTGTGCCACCTAACTTTGTGTTGTCAACAAACTTGGAAATAGGGCTCTCTATTCATTTATCTAAGTCATTGATAAAGATAGTGAAAAGCTGAGGCCCCAGTATTGATCCCTGGGGGACACCACTACTCACATCATGCCAATTGGAGTATATACCATTTATCTACTCTGTGTTACCTACCTCCTAACCAATTCCCTACACATATCAATAGGTTGCCTCCAATTCCATGCACTTTCATTTTTTCCAACAGACTCTTGTGTGGAACCTTATCGAATGACTTCTTGAAGTTTGTGTAAATAATATCCATAGACATTCCCTTATGCTGGTGCTCTCTCATCAGCTCATATTTGCTCAAGTGCCTAGTCACTCTACCTTTAATCACAGATTCCAGTAGCTTCCCCATATAGAACCCAACCAATGTTATGTGGCAAGATAGTAAAAGGAGTTGGTCATGAATGCTTATTATTGAGGTCAATGAGATGTTCATTGCTTGAATTGTAGAATCATACTTGAACTGTCTGCGAGGGACCCTTGGACTGGATTTATAAGCATCCCCAAGAATGGTTCTTATATTGGCTGCTGAATTGTGCTTCATTCCAACTTTTTTTAATTTTCTGTGAGCCATACTGGCCCCCATCTGCCCCCTCAGGTGGATGTAAAAGATCCCATGGCACGATTTAACGAAGAGCAGGGGAGTTCAGATCTGTATCTATCTTCATTCTTCACCATTGGTCCTGGCTAATGCTTATCCCTCAACCAACATCATGTTATGACCAGGTGAGGAAGGAGTCGAGGGCTCCTCTCTCGGTTTTTTCCTGATTTGGCCATAACAGGGTTTAACTTTTAAAACACCATGTTTTTTTTAGCTTCCCTTCTGTGAGTCCTTACTCACTGCTCTCTAATTGTAATTATAAAGGAATCAGCCAGACAGGTTTTCTTAGGTTTAAACAAGTAAGGTGTAAGTTTATTAACCTTAAACTCTAATTCAGTTAAAACCACTAAAAATACACGATGTGACCACGCTAGCATGCATACGTGATAAACACACACACAAAATAGATACAGAGGAGGAAAAAGAATTAAAGGGGGAAGGTTTGAAGTAGTAGATGGAATTCAGTTACTGGATTTGGGTTGGATGTAAAGTCTTTGATTGAAGTTAAGTCTTGCAGTTCTTGTTGGGGCCCAGTGCACACTTTCAAACTTGTTTCGCTGGTACCAGAAGGCTGCAGGGTCTTGAGGCTTAAGTTACTTCCGTAGGTCCCTGGAACTTTGCGTGAGACAGAGAGAGAAAAAGAGGCCTTGCTTCTCTTTGGTCTTCAAAAAGCAGTCTGTTTCCTTTCTGTGTGACACAATTCAAAAAAGCCCCCAGTCTGTCCAGCAGGTAAGTCATGTGACCCTCTCTTTGTTTGAAACATCCTTGCATGTGAGGTTTGTGGATTCCTCAAAGCTTACCAGACACACTCAGTCGTGGGGTGGGGGAGTGGGTGGAATGCTGGCTCTTACCCAGTCAAGACTCTCAATGTCTCTTGATCATCACTATTGACAAAACCCATCTGGCGAATTGAATCCGGGAGTACTTCCATTGTCTCTTTGGGCAATTGTCTCTTGGAATGCAAATGTACAGCCATGTTTTCAGCCACTCAGTCCTGTGGTCTTTTTACACAAGTTATGTTCAAGGTCCAGTAACAGCTCAAATAATGTTCCATATGACAAAATTAATATGTTTCCATTTGGCAGATGTGGTTTCTGTCACAATCACTAAAACTGATTATCTGGGTTAAGAGTGGATGGGTGGGTGGCAGCTGAGGAAATACGCTTCAGATTACTGGCTGGATATAAAGTGAGGAAGGGAACGTATTCAGTTATAATACTGCCAGACTTGTGAACTCATCCCTAACAAGAGTGAGAGAGGAGGGGAAGAAACTGGAAACCAAGATGTAAGCAAGACATAATTATACACTGACATAAATCAAAGATTGAAGTTTAAAACTTTCTTTTAAAGAACTTTGGACAGTAACATATAACACTTGGTCCTTAGTTTTCTTCCCTGCACGTCCTCACTGGGTCCAGATGAAATAAATATACATCGGTACAGTAAAGTCATTTTTTTTCTGGCGCATAGTGCAGGATGACCCAAGATCAAAAAGAATAGGAAAGAAGTAAAAATGAGATGGGTAGTAATGATTAGCACTGGCTACAACAAGAGGAATGCAGTGGATATGATATACGTGGACTTCATGACTAAGGTCAGAGCATGTGGTGTCAGGCTATAAGTAGCAGAATGGTTAGAATACAGTTTCAAAACAGAAAACAGAGAGTAGGGGTTAAAGGTAGTTGTCCAGATTGGCGGAAGGTGGGAAGTGGTGCTCCACAGGGAGCAGAGATGGGACCTCTGTTGTGGGATAGGCTGGTCTGACAAGCTGGCCTTTTCCTGCCCCATTTTGTATGTATGTTTGTGAGCAATACAACTCATTAAATCTATATGAGGTTTTGATGGAGAGAGCAAGATCAGGAGCTAATGAACCTAATGTGTTAATGTGCTTGTAACCTTACCAATCCTGTTTTGCTTATAGTACACTGAGGAGCTGGAAAACACCTCGGGCTGTCTGCATCAGAGAATGTTTGAAAAGTATATTGTAAATATAACCTGTAATTGTAAGTGTAGTGAGGCACCTCAGAGTACCACGTATTGTATTGAAAGAAATTGAACTGTATTGCACTTTATCTAATGTCGGTTTGAACTATTATGTAACATATTTTTACGAATAAAGTACACTTTTTGAAAAAAAAAATTCTGTTTCTCGTCTTCTTTCAGAATTTGTCCAGATAATGACAGCAAAGTAAAGAAACCCTTCATTCACCTGGCCTTTCTTTTTGATCTCTCTCAATGTTAAATGGAAATAGTCTGTAACTTGGATCTATTTTGGGAAAGAAAGTGCACTCCTATGAACAAAAAAAAAAGTACGAAGAGAGTTCTTAAGTATAGTCTGGATTGTGAAAAGACAGAAGGTAAAATCAAGGGAGGGAGAAATAGGAGGAAAAAGATTAAACTGAAACCTAGCAACTGATGATGTCAAGGCTGGGTAACTAAGTGGGCGTGGTGCATTCTCCCTCTTGTAGATCTGAGAGATGCAGGTCCTCACCAGGCACACAGCCTTTTTTAAAAAAAAAGTTAAGTACATAATCTAGCTAACACATGTTGCAGGCTTTCTGATGTAGCTTCTGGTTTCTCTGTCAGTGACGTTTAACTTCATAAAAAGAATTGAAGTTGATCTGTTTTTATTTCTTGGGTGTTCGGGGGCCAGAATTTCTCCTGTGTTACTTTGTCTTTGTGAGCTAAGCTGCCGTGAAATATGGGGGCTTGCGTTTTCTTCCTGTAGAGTTCCTTTTGTCTTTTTGAGGACCTCATGATTGATGCAAGGGAGGGCAGTACTAAGAACAACACAAAGAGCAATAAATGTCAAAGACTCAGCTGTCAGGCTGTAGCTTGACACTGCAACCAGTTACGACTTTGACAAGCTGTTCCAGTCTTGTTACATAACTCTTCTATAACATGTACATATATCAATACATATATAAGTTCCTTTCTCTGCAGTTTTATGTGGCAGACAACCTTGAAATTGCAAAGTTAAGCCAAAATAATCTGAGTTAAAACGATTATAAATGATTTTGATAATGTCTTGTAGATCCATAGCGTTATATATTGTCGCCTGTTACTCGTTCTTGTTTCCATTGTTTTGACTAGTTTATGATTACTTTCTCTTGTATATGTAAAGTCTTTTACAATACAAGGCACCTCCGTTATTATCCATGTCAATATGTTACTTTGACTTATAAGAAAGCTGTTTGGCAGATGCTACAAACTTAAACTGGATTGAAAGTTTGCTGACATAAAAATAAGTTGCAATTATGTTGTGCATTTAATGTAGTTACACGCTCCAAGGTGTTTCATAGGAGTGCAATCGGGGAAAAATTGACATCGAGCCAAAGAAAGATCCATTAGGGTAGGGTGACCAAAAGCTTGGTCAAAAAGTTAGGTTTTAAGGAGCATCTTAAAGAATGAGAGAGAGGTGCGAGGTTTAGGGAGAGAATTCCAGAGCTAAGTGCCAAACCACCAAAGTTAGAGTGAAGGAATTGGTGGAATGCACAAGAGGATAGAATTAGAGCAACTTGGACTTTTGAAGGGTTGTAGGGCTGGAGGAGCGTAGAGATAGGGGATGGGGGCGTGGGGGCAGCAAGATCATGGAAGGATTTGAACAGAAGAATGAGAATTTTTAAATGGAGGCATTGGTGGGAACCAATGTAGGTTAGCAAACACAGGGATGCTGGGTGAATGGGACTTGCTGTGAATTAACTTGTGGGCAGAAGAGTTTTGGATGAGCAAGTTCATGGAGGGAGGTAGATGGAAGAACGACTTGGAGATCATTGGAATTTTCTTCTCAATTGTGGTCCTGAGGAACTGCCCAGGGTAAAACCAGCATAGAATCATAGAATGGTTACACCGCGGAAGGAGGCCATTTGGCCCCTTGTGTCCTTGTTGACTCTCTGTAAGAACAACTGAGCTGGTTTCCACTCTTCCGCCCTTTCCATGTAGCCCTGCAAAGTTTTTCTCTTCAGGTGTTAATCCAATTCCTTTTCAAAAGCCACAATTGAATCTGCCTCCACCACACACTCAGGCAGTGCATTCCAGATCCTAACCATTTGTTGCAAAAAAAAAGTTTTTCCTCTTTTGCCGTTCACCTTAAATCAATGTCCTCTGGTTCTTGACCCTTCCTCCAATGGAACAGTTTCTCCCTATCTACTCTGTCTAGATGCCTCATAATTTTGAACACCTCTATCAAATCTCCTCTCCTCCTCTAATGAAAAAACTCCAGCTTCTCCAATCTATTCACGTAACTGAAGTCCCTCATCCCCGGAACCATTCTTGTAAATCTTTTCTGCACCCTCTCTAAAGCCTTCACATCCTTCCTAAAGTGTGGTGCCCAGAATTGGACAATACTCCAGTTGAGGCTGAACCAGTGTTTTTGTACTCTGCCTCTGTTTATAAAGACCAGGATCCCTGCATTATTAAACACTTTCTCAACCTGCCCTACCACCTTCAACAATGTATGCACATATACCCCCAGAACTGCAATCTGGACAATTGATGAATTGTATCTGTGCTGAAGTAAAGGACCATGAGATAGAGGAAGTTTGCTTAGTGCCTGATTAGAGCTCTAGATGTTGCCCTGTAATATTGGGTAACGTAATACTTATATACTGCTGTTTTTGAAAAATAATTGCAGTGGAACTGAATGGTGTGTATTTTGTTTTGAACTGAGTCTGTTGCAATATTGTATACTTCCAGAGAAATTTTGTCAACTGTGATAACTTGCTCGTCTTGACCTGTATGTGAGTGGGAATATGTGGGTGTATGTAGATCTGGAGGAACTCTTAAAGCAATCGTTTTAAGCTGTTTGCAGTTACCTCCTTTCTAGGCTGTCATTTTTCAATTAGATTTACTGAAATCTCTTTTGTGAGTTAATGCTATTTTTAATGTTGTTTTCTCCCATTCTTGCAGGAAGGACCCTGATCCTGTCCTCACCTGACATCCACGCACATTCACTTAAAGGATGTGGTCGCTGAATAGTGATTAGTAACAGGAAACCTAAGTGATTTTTTTGTCACCTCCTAGCCATGGGGCACTGAGGACAATTGGGGAAATATTTCCACAGCCTTCGCTAAGGTCATCTGATGGAACCTGGGAGCTTGTGGTGGGTGCGGCAGAGTGACTCACTACTTCAGCTCCTTGCACCACTCTGGCTGGAGCATTTCTGAATCCTCATTTTATACTTCCCGATTTTAAAAGGACTTCAGCTTGTGATGTTAGACAGAGTTGCCAACTAATGAGGAGGTTTTCTGATCTAATATTTAACAGTTGTTTTACAACACAAAAATAGCTTTATATCCAGCAAATAGGATTATAAAGTAAACTTAAACTATAAAAATCTTTGCTGCTAAGTTCACTGCCTTTATTCTCCCCAGACAGAATTTTTTCTATTCAATTAAAGTAATCACTCTATAAATTGAAATTGATTTGGATAGTCCCAGGCAAGCTCCTCATGCATGTGGGTCCACGGCATTAAACAAGCATTGAAAAATGCATTAACGCAGGAAAAGTCTGGAACAGAAGCTGTGAGGATGACGCTCTATTGCATATGCTTTCTTCACTTCAACAACAGTTTGAAATTTAACGTCCATGTGGCAAAATTAATATGCCTCATGCTTAGCAGGTGGGGTCCTGCATGACAGTAGGTCAACCAGTTCGAATAATACAGCACTTCCATTTTCAAGAGGCTGGGCATACAGAGTGACCAGCAGGCAGCTTTTCATAGTTACCTGCAAGCCAAATGGTTTTGAAGCTTTCCTGAAAAATATAAGTGCTCTGTACTAAAAAGAGAAAAGAGTTGCCTCTGAGTACTGCACACTGACTCCTATCCTCAGATTCTCTCACAAGAAATCATTGACATACCGACTTGTGCAAGGTGCTTTGCATCACACCTCACCACAGCTTGGAGTAGGCTTGAACCAGGCTTGAATAAAACCACAATTTAAAGTCTTACAAATTTGGAACTGGTGAGAAAAACAAGTTGAGCAATTTCCATTAAGTACATCTTATAACCACAGCAAGTAACAGACCACCATGGTGTACACATGTTGAGCAGTCTGTTCTTAATTAAAAGTCGCTATTTATTCAATTTTATTTAGTGCTAAATTTCTACTTTGCAATATTCTTTCTTTACTTAATTCAAATTACTAGATAATTCACATTTTTAGTGAAAAAACTACAAATTATCAGGAGTAGACTATAACATGTGGCACATACTTAATATAGCATCTTTCACAACCTTAGGAGGCCCCAAAACATATTGCAACCACAATGAAGCCTTTTGAAGTGCAGTCACTTGTAATGTAGGAAACACGGCATCAATTTGAACACAGCAAGTTCTCACAACCAGCTGTGTGATGATGACAAGACCTGTTTTTAGGTATAAAAACAAGAAATGCTGGAAATACTCAGCAGGTCTGGCAGCATCTGTGGAGAGAGAGTTTTTAGGTGTTGGTTGAAGAATAAGTATTGGTCAGGACTCCTCTGCTCTTTTTTGAATAGTGCCATGGGATCTTCTACATCCACCTGAGAGGGCAGGTCATGGCCTCAGCTTAGTGTTTCCTCTAAAGGACAGCATATCAGTGAAAAGATGGCGGCATCCAGGACGGTGGTGTCGCGTAAGGCTGGGAAAGGAATTCACTGCAGAGAGAGGGTGAACGGCTGGCAATCCGGGAAAGGACTGCTGACGAAGACCCTGCCAGTTGTGGCCAAGCTTGGAAGGCCACTTGGCTATGTTCGGGGAGCCTGTCCACGGCGGCGATCAGGAAGTAGAGCGGCCACATGGTCCCGGCAGCGGCTCCCGCTCACTCTGCGACTCCGCGTTGCTCTTCATATTACTACCAGCATTACTACCTGAACAGCTGTGTATAATCGAGGTGACTGGATCAGAGGAGCTGGCTAAAATTCATCCAAGCATCCATAAGAAAATAAAGGGGGAAATTGCAGGAATTCTGGAACACATCTTCCAGAAATCACTGAATACCGGAGATGTGCCAGCTTCCACACAAACCTTCCCCACAACTCCGGCTCGGCTCCCGGATCCTGATCCCGATCCCAGTAGTAGTACACCATTGTAAAAGGGACAATGGTGGGAGCTGATGCAATGTTTTATTACCTGCACCCCCTCCTCCCACCCCCCCCGCTCCCAGCTCACCCCCCTCGCACCCCCTTCCCAGCTCCCCCCTTGCACCATCTTCGCCTTGCACCACCTTCCCAGCTCCCCCCTTGCACCATCTTCCCCTCACACCCCCTCTCACCTACCCCCTGCAGCCCCCGTCTCAGCTCCCCCCGCACCCCCTTCCCTCAACCCCTTCCCACCACACTCCTCCTCCTCGTAACCCCCCCCCACTGCACCCCCTTTCCCCCCTTCCCTCCACCTCCTCCCATCGGCATCCACCTACCCCTGTGTAGGGGCCCCAACAACCCCACTGCCTTGTGAGCGTCTCGGGAGAGATCAAGGCGAAGGGAGTAAACCCTAACAGAAAATCCGGAGAGGAAACCCGAAGGCGGTCATGTGTCACCTTTGGCATGTTTCCGGCAGTTCCTGCAGCCACACTGGTGCCAAACATCATGCTCTGCACTCCCTTGGACCCCACCAGGAAGGCCGAGAGGGGGGTTTTGACGCTTGGGCAACTCACAACCTCCATACATCCGCCCAGGCATGTGCCATGGAGAGGTCACTCCATAGTCGCCTCGCAGCGACCAAATCAACTTGGAAGGCAGCAGTTAAGAGTGATAGGTCCAGCTCAATTGGCGTAGAGATTGGGCGCCACGGGTTGCCTTTGTCGTTGGGAGAGGTCATCGCATCTCACTGGACAGCTACCGCCCGCCTCAAACTGGGCAGCCCCCGGTCAGTAAGGTTCTGCCCCGCCACAGTCCACCTGCTTCAATGGGTGCTTGGAGCTCAGGGTCATTGCCTGACAAGTGGACTGTAACACCGCACCAAACAGCACGACCAAAAAAGAAAAGAAGGTACCAGCCCTTCGTTTTGCAAGCTGGAACGTCAGAACTATGTGTCCTGGCCTGTCGGATGACTTTACACAAATCAACGATTCTCGGATGACCAGCATCATCAACAACGAGCTCAGTAGACTCAATGTGGACATTGCAGCACTTCAGGAGACACGCCTCCCTGCGAGCGGATCTCTAACAGAGCAAGACTACACCTTCTTCTGGCAGGGTAGGGATCCTGAAGAACCAAGACAGCATGGAGTGGGTTTCGCCATCAAAAACTCTTTGCTCAGCATGATAGAGCCACCCTCAAATGGCTCGGAACGCATACTGTCCATCCGACTGTTCACCGCCTCTGGTCTAGTACACCTACTCAGCATCTATGCTCCAACACTCTGGTCCCCACCTGAAGCTAAAGACCAGTTCTTTGAGGAACTCCATAATATCAGTAGCATCCCCAACACCGAACACCTATTCCTGCTGGGGGACTTTAATGCCAGGGTTGGGGCTGACCATGACTCATGGCCTTCCTGCCTTGGGCGCTTTGGCATTGGAAGGATGAATGAGAGTAGACAGAGACTGCTTGAGTTGTGTACCTATCATGACCTCTGCATCACCAACTCATTCTTTCACACTAAACCTTGTCACCAGGTTTCTTGGAGGCACCCAAGATCACGTCGTTGGCACCAGCTGGACCTCATCGTTACAAGGCGAGCCTCTTTAAACAGTGTTCAAATCACACGTGGCTTCCATAGTGCGGACTGCGACACTGACCACTCCCTGGTGTGCAGCAAGGTTAGCCTCAAACCAAAGAAGCTGCATCACTCCAAGCAGAAGGGCCGCCCGCGCATCAACACTAGCAGAATTTCTCATCCACAGCTGTTACGCAAGTTTCTAAATTGACTTGAAAAAGCCCTCCTAAACACTCCCACAGGGGATGCAGGGTCCAAGTGGGCCCACATCACAGATGCCATCGATGACTCAGCAATGACCACCTATGGCAAACGTGTGAAGCGGAATGCAGACTGGTTTCAATCTCACATTGAAGAGCTGGAACCTGTCATAGCTGCCAAGCGCATTGCACTGCTGAACTACAAGAAAGCTCCCAGCGAGTTAACATCCGTAGCACTTAAAGCTGCCAGAAGCACTGCACAAAGAACAGCCAGGCGCTGCGCAAATGACTACTGGCAACACCTATGCAGTCATATCCAGCTGGCCTCTGACACAGGAAATATCAGAGGGATGTATGATGGCATTTAGAGAGCTTTTGGGCCAACCGTCAAGAAGATTGCCCCCCTCAAATCTAAATCAGGGGACACAATCACTGACAAACGCAAGCAAATGGACCGCTGGGTGAAACACTACCTAGAACTGTACTCCAGGGAAAATGTTGTCACTGAGACCGCCCTCAATGCAACCCAGTCTCTGCCAGTCATGGATGAGCTGGACGTACAGCCAACAAAATCGGAACTCAGTGATGCCATCGATTCTCTAGCCCGCAGAAAAGCCCCTGGGAAGGACGGCATTACCCCTGAAATCATCAAGAGTGCCAAGCCTGCTACACTTTCAGCTCTGCACAAACTGCTTTGCCTGTGCTGGGATGAGGGAGCAGTACCACAGGACATGCGTGATGCCAATATCATCACCCTCTATAAGAACAAGGGTGACCGCGGTGACTGCAACAACTACCGTGGAATCTCCCTGCTCAGCATAGTGGGGAAGGTCTTCGCTCGTGTCGCTTTAAACAGGCTCCAGAAGCTGGCTGAGCGTGTCTATCCTGAGGCACAGTGTGGCTTTCGAGCAGAGAGATCCACCATTGACATGCTGTTCTCCCTTTGCCAGATACAGGAGAAATGCCGTGAACAACAGATGCCCCTCTACGTTGCTTTCATTGATCTCACCAAAGCCTTTGACCTCGTCAGCAGAAGTGGTCTCTTCAGACTACTAGAAAAGATTGGATGCCCACCAAAGCTACCAAGTATCATCATCTCATTCCATGACAATATGAAAGGCACAATTCAGCATAGCAGTGCCTCATCAGACCCCTTTCCAATCCTGAGTGGCGTGAAACAGGGCTGTGTTCTCGCACCTACACTGTTTGGGATCTTCTCCCTGCTGCTCTCACATGCATTCAAGTCCTCAGAAGAAGGAATTTTCCTCCACTCAAGATCAGGTGGCAGGTTGTTCAACCTTGCCCTTCTAAAAGCGAAGACTAAAGTACGAAAAGTCCTGATCAGGGAACTCCTCTTTGCTGACGATGCTGCATTAACATCTCACACTGATGAGTGTCTGCAGAGGCTCATTGCCAGGTTTGCAGCTGCCTGCAATGAATTTGGCCTAACCATCAGCCTCAAGAAAACAAACATCATGGGACAGGACGTTAGAAATGCCCCATCTATCAATATCGGCGATCACACTCTGTAAGTGGTTCAAGAGTTCACCTACCTAGGCTCAGCTATCACCAGTAATCTGTCTCTCGATGCAGAATTAAACAAGCGCATGGGAAAGGCTTCCTCTGCTATGTCCAGACTGGCCAACAGAGTGTGGGAAAGTGGCGCACTGACACAGAACACAAAAGTCCAAGTGTATCAAGCCTGTGTCCTCAGTACCTTGCTCTACGGCAGCGAGGCCTGGACAACGTACGTCAGCTAAGAGCGAAGTCTCAATTCATTTCATCTTCGCTGCCTCCGGAGAATCCTTGGCATCAGGTGGCCGGACCGTATCTCCAACACAGAAGTCCTCGAGGCGGCCAACATCCCCAGCATATACACCCTACTAAGCTAGCGGCGCTTGAGATGGCTTGGCCATGTGAGCCGCATGGAAGATGGCAGGATCCCCAAGGATACATTGTACAGCGAGCTCATCACTGGTACCAGACCCACTTTAAAGACGTCCGCAAACTCAACATGAAGTCCTGTGACATTGATCACACGTCGTGGGAGTCAGTTGCCAGCGATCGCCAGAACTGGCGGGCAACCATAAAGGCGGGGCTAAAGCGAGGCGAGTCGAAGAGACTTAGCAGTTGGCAGGAAAAAAGACAGAAGCGCAAGGAGAGAGCCAACTGTGTAACAGCCCCGACAACCAATTTTATCTGCAGCACCTGTGGAAGAGTCTGTCACTCTAGAATTGGCTTTTGTAGCCACTCCAGGCGCTGCTCCACAAACCACTGACCACCTCCAGGCACTTACCCATTATCTCTCGAGACAAGGAGGCCAAAGAAGAAGAAGATCTGACAATGCAGCACTCCCTCAGTATTGCACTGGGTGTGTCACCCTATGTTTTTATGCTCATTTGGGACTTGAACTCATCTTTTGACTCAGAGGCATGAGTGCTAACAACTGAGTCATTGCTGACACCCAAATATTGTATAATGTATTGTGTGTGTATATTTTTAATTATATATCGTTTTAAAAAAATTCCATCATGCGATGTCGGCATCACTGGCAAGGCCAGCATTTGATGTGCATCTCTAATTGCCCTTGAGAAGGTTGTGGTAAGCTTCTTTCTTGAACCGCTGCAGTCCATCTGGTGTGGGTATGCCCACAGGGCTGTGAGGGAGAGAGTTCAAGGATTTTGCGGCAGTGATAGTGAAGGAACAGCGATATATTTTCAAGTCAGGATGGTGTGTGACTTGGAGGGGAACTTGCAGATGGTGGTGTTCCGACGCATCTGCTTCCCTTGTGGAAGAGGTCATGGATTTGGAAGGTGCAGTCAAAGGAGGCATGGTGAGTTGCTGCAGTGCATCTTGTAGATGGTACACTGTGCGTCAGTGGTGGAAGGAGTGAATGTTTAAGATGGTGAACGAGGTGCCGATCAAGCGGGCTGCTTTGCCCTGGATGGTGTTGAGCTTCCCGAGTGTTGTTGGAACTCCATTCATCCAGGCAAGTGGAGAGTATTCCATCACACTCCTGACTTGTGCCTTGTAGATGGTGGGCAGGCTTTGGGGAGTCAGGAGGTGGGGTTATTTGCTGCAGAATCCCCAGCCTCTGACCTGCTCTTGTAGTCACAGTACTTATGTGGCTGCTGCAGTTCAGTTTCTGGTCAATGGTAACTCCCAGATTGTTGATTGAGGGGGATTCAGCTTTAACACAAATAATTTGTTGGAATAATTGGGTGCCACTTTATTTTTTCTGATATGCTGTTATTTTCTTTCCAGATTGTAATACTTTGTTGAGGACAAAGCTGTAGCTAATCATTTTGAGTTCAGCTACTCAGCACAAACAATAGTAGCTGGGCAATTACCAAAAGATGAGAGTGGGCACATTTCTTTGGTTATGCCCCAGTCTGTTCATCTCATCTCAGCCCTGTCACATCTGGAAGAGTTTGTAGAAAATGGGAATGGGAAGTTGTTTTCCAGTTTCTCACAGACTAGATGTGCAATCCAGATGCTCCCTGTTAGCGGTAGCTGCGACAGCTCTGATTGAAACAGGCAGCTGAGCACTCCTGGCCAGGGCGATGAGGGAAGACTATTCACATCACAATACTTGGAGCCACGATCAACTGAACCCACTCTCCAGTTTTCTTCCTTCTCCTGAGGACACTAGGGGAGAAATTTGTTCGTGTAGCACCAGCGCTATGCGAACAAATTTCTCTCCCACTGACTCATGGGTGAAGCTGCACAGCTCTTGAGGACCTCGCCCAAATTGTCACAGGATATTGCACAATGGAGCGCAGCACAGCTGAGTTTCTCGATTACTTTCCAATTCTCTTTATTGAGCTTTATACCCTACATTTCTGTCATGTTTCTTGTCTTTTTTTTGCTCTTCGCTCTCTTAACCTGTGAAAGTGACCGTACAAGGTGAGCACACGCGCCCCACTCCAATGAGAACTGGCATTTGAAGCTGAGTGAGACACCATTTTCAGGTTTTGAGGGTAGATTTTTGACTTTGCACAATGTTTTAAGATGGGTGATAATGAGTCAGCAGCCTGTTTTACATCTATCCCATTGACTTTGATGTGAATAAAATATTGGGTCACATGTAAAATGTGCTGCTGACTTGCTATCACCCATTTTATGCCAGCACAAAGTCAAGATTTAACCCAATGTGTCCACTTGTTGATGTTTAAAGGAAGGCAGGACATCAGAAGGTTGCAAGCCCCTCATCAGCTGAGATAACACCTTTAACTGAGTCTAATACTGGACATTGGGCAAGAGAAGGGTAAATCGGGGCGAGGATCAAGACTTCCATCGGAGGCTACGGCACAGAATAAGTTCCTTGGCCCATTTTTAGAGCAATCCAAAACTAATCGCCCCCACCCTGCTCTCTCCCCATGGCTCTGTATCAATCCCGAACTAATTCCATGTCCTGCTCTTTCCCTATAGCCCTATATAAATCCCAAATTAATCCCACTGCCCGTGCTTTCGCAATAGCTTTGTATTAATCCAAAACTAATTTGCTTGCTCTGTTCTCCCTTCCATAGCTCTGTACCAATCACAAACTAATCCCCTACCTTGCTCTATCCTCATAGAGCTATATGAATCCCAAACTAATCCCCTACCCTGCTCTCTCCCCATAACACTATATGAATCCCAAACTAATGCCCTACACTGCTCTGTCCCCATAGCCCTATATGAATCCCAAACTAATCCCCTTAACCTGCTGTCTCTCTATCAGTGTATCAATCCAAAACTAATCCTCATGACCCTGCTCTCTCCACACAGCCCTTTATCAATCCCTGCTCTGCCCTCTTCCTGTAGCCCTGTAACTTCCTCTTCTTCCAATATTTGTTTAACATTATCTGCAATATCACCATTGGTAAGTCCAAAGCTGGCTATGGGGAAAGATAAAGGCAGAAGTGTGTGTGTGTGGGGTGGTGGGGTGGGGGGGGGGGGGGGGGGGGGGGGAGGGGGGTGGTGGGATGTGGACAAGGTGGAGAAATTAGAGTCAGAGTACTGATGTTGCATGCTGTTGAGGAACTATCCAGTCTACTACCTGATGGATGTGAATTCTAATCATATTGAGACAAAGGAAGAGGTTGGGCTTGTGGTATTTCTGATTAGCAAAGAAAATTCTAAAATTCCAATAAGTCATGTTCTGGTGGGACTAAGATTGCTTTCCTTCCAGCACAGAATGTTAATAACGCTGAGGAGTAACCTTATATTTTAAAATTATGTAAGATTTGATAGAGTAGAAACAAAGAAGAGAGGCCATCAATATAAGATAGCCACCAAGAAATCCAGTAGGGAATTCTGAAGTAACTTCTTTACCCAGAGAGTGGTGAGAATGTGGAACTTGCTACCAGAGGAAGTGGTTGAAGCGAATAGTATTGATGAATTTAAGGCGAAGCAGAAGGGTGTGTGACCCTTCTGTGCGGGGGGATTAGACCGGAGCAGTAGCAGTGGCTGCGACCTGGGAGGAGGCGGATCCAGAGGGGGACCTGTGGAAATAAAGAGCAGGGCTTGAGGCCCTTACCTACATCAGACTGGAGCAGTGGCAGTCGGACCTGGGAGGAGACGGATCTGGAGCAGTGGCAGTCGGCAGCAGACCTAGGAGGAGGTGGATCAGAAGCAACAGCAGTCAGCGGCGGACCTGGGAGGAGGCAGATCAGGAGCAGCAGCAGTCAGACCTGGGAGGAGTTGGATCAGGAGCAGCGGCAGTTGGACCTGGGAGGAGATGGATCAGGAGCAGCGGCAGATGGCAGCGGACCTGGGAGGAGGCGGATCAGGAACAGTGGCAGTCGGCGGCGGACCTGGGAGGAGGCGGATCAGGATCAGCGGCAGTCGGCAGCGGACCTGGAAGGAGGCAGATCAGGAGCAGCGGCAGTCGGCGGTTCTGTTCGTGTCAGCGCGTGGGTTTCAAAAGAGGAAAAAAAAACTAACAGTGACATCATGGGAAATCTGTAAGGTGATTGGTTGGTAAGTAACAGCTGTTATTGCCCGTACATAGCTTAAAAAATCAGAGGGAGAAAAGATTTTTTACACTCAAATAGCTACCTGGTAAGGTTAGTATGACTACGGTTTTTTAATTAGTGTAATTTATTAATAATTACTAATTAGAATAGTGCTGTTTGGACAGAGTAATGCTGTGAGTTGTGTGTAAGGGATTTACTGACTAGGGGAAAGACTCTTTGCAGTCTTTCTTTTCTGCCTTTTCAACCTCCATGGTACAGGGGAAGAAGCTGATTGGCAAGTAACTGGTAAGTTATTCCACATTATATTAGCAATAGTTAGTTTGTAAAGCTAAGTAATGGCAGGGCAGCTTGACCAAGTGGAATGTGGGAAGTTGTGGACGCACCATGAATCCTAGATAAACACATCTGCAGCCAGTGTCACTGGCTGCAGAAGCTTGAGCTCCGGGTTTCAGAATTTGAACCGTGGCTGGAGTCACTGTGGCGCGTCCGCGAGACAGAGAACTATGTGAATAGCACATTTCAGGAGGTAGTCACCCTGGAGCTTAAGAGAGCACAGGCAGAGAGGGACTGGGTGGCTGCCAGACAGACAAGTAGGTCAAGGCAGGTAGTGCAGGAGTCCCCAGAGGGCATCTCACTTTCTAACCAGTATTCAGTTCTGAGTACCGATGGGAGAGAGGGTTCCTCTGCAGAGTGCAACGAGAGTTATGACCAGAGCACCGGAGAGGGAGGAGAAAGGATAAGACAGCAATAGTGATAGGGGATTCTATAGTTAGGGGAACAGATAGGCGTTTCTGTGGTCGCAGACGTGATTCCACGATGGTATATTGCCTCTCTGGTGCAAGGGGCATGGATATCACTGAGCGGCTACAGGGCATTCAGGAGGGCGAGGGTGCACAGCCAGAGGTCGTGGTCCACATTGGTACCAACGATATAGGAAGAAAGAGGGATGAGGTCCTGCAGGCTAAGTTTAGGGAGTTAGGAATGGGATTAGCAAGCACGACCTCAAAGTTAGTAATGTCCAGATTAATCCCAAGGCCACGTGCTAATGAGTATAAAAATAGGAAAATACACCAGATGAATGTGTGGCTGGAGAGATGGTGCAGGAGAGAGGGCTTCAGATTTCTGGGGCATTGGGACTGGTTCTGGGGAAGGTGGGACCTGTACAAGCCAGACGATCTGCACCTGAACAGGACTGGGACAAATATCCTTGCGGGAAGGTTTGCTAGTGCTGTTGGGGATGGGAACCTGAGTGCAGTCTTAGATAGGACAATTTCAGGGCAGGGAACAGGAGGCAGAAAATTAGTGAGTGACTCTGAAAGACAGAAGAAGCAAAGGTTAAAAAGTGTGCAACACAAGAATTTGGCAGTGTTAAAGCATATTTATTTAAATGCAAGGAGTATAGTAAATAAAGTCGATGAGCTGAGGGCACAGATAGACACATGGCAGCACAGTGGCGCAGTGGTTAGCACTGCAGCCTCACAGGTCTAGGGACCCGGGTTCGATTCTGGGTACTGCCTGTGCAGAGTTTGCAAGTTCTCCCTGTGACCGCGTGGGTTTTCGCCGGATGCTCCAGTTTCCTCCCACAGCCAAAGACTTGCAGGTGATAGGTAAATTGGCCATTGTAAATTGCACCTAGTGTAGGTAGGTGGTAGGGAATATGGGATTACTGTAGGGTTAGTAAAAATGGGTGGTTGTTGGTCGGCACAGACTCGGTGGGCCGAAGGGCCTGTTTCAGTGCTGTATCTCTAAATAAATAAACACGTTATTGTTGCTATAATGGAAACTTGGCTTAAAGAGAGGCAAGAATGGCAACTCAACATCCCTGGATATCAAGTTTTCAGGCGGGATAGAGAGGAGATAAAAAGGAGGGGGTGTAGCATTATTAGTTAAGGAATCAATAACAACTTTGAGGAAGGATGATATGCTAAATGAATCATCAAATGAGGACATATGGGTAGAGCTCAGCAATAAAAAAAGGGCAACCACACTACTAGGTGTGTACTTTAGACCCTCAAATAGTGAGAGGGAGGTAGAAGAACAAATATGTAGTCACATTTCTGAGTGCAAAAACTATAGGGCAATAATAGTTGTGGATTTCAACTGCCCCAATATCAACTGGGATACAAACTGTGAAGGGCACAGAGGGGACAATATTCTTGAACTGCGTTCAAGAGAACTTTTTTAGCCAGCACGTAACAAGCCCAACGAGAGGGGGCGCAATTCTAGATTTAGTCTTTGGAAATGAAGCTGGGCAAGTGGAGGAAGTAACAGTGGGTGACAGGTGAGAAAGGTGTCTAGGGTCCCTCTCAGCCTTCACCTGGTCTTACTGTACCAGGGTTTTTTTTAACACACCATGTTTAAATCTCCCCCTTGGTGAATCCTTGTTCACCACTTTCCAATTATAAGGAAAAGAAATGAGCACAAACAGGCTTTCTTAGGTTTAAAGAAGAAAGATTGAAATTTATTAAAACTTAAACTCTAATTCGGTTGACGCCTATGGATACACGACGCGCCCACGCTAGCATGCATACGCGATACACGCATGCAAATAGAGATAGCAAAGAGCAGAAGAAAAATAAAGTGGAGAGGTTTGAGGCAATATTTGAAGAGTTTCTTTATTATGGTTCTTCAAGCTCACTGTAGAGTCCTTTTGTAGGTAGTTCTTGCTTTTTGTTGGGTCTCCGTATTCTTCTTAAACCTTGTTCACTGTAGGAGGCTTTTCTCTCTTGTGGTTCATGTGTCTTCAATAGATTCTGAAGCTGGTGAGAAAGAGATGGAAGCAGACAGGAGAGAGATGCTCTCAATCCAGGAGCCAGGAGCTTTTCTGTCTTCAAGCACTGTTTCTCCAATTTTAAACTCTCAGTTCAAAACTCTGCAACAGGCAGTTAGTCAGTGACTAAACTGGTCTGACCACGTCTGTTCTGTGTATTGGGAGCAGGGACTTGTTCCTTTGTTCCAACACCGTCAGCTAGTAGGCAAAAATATCTTTCCAGCTAGGGGCCTGGCAATTCCTTGTAACAGAACCCCTTTTCTTCCCAGCAACAATTTGAAGTTTAATGTCCATGTGGTGAAATTAATTAAATTAATTCTTAGCAGGTGGGGGCCTGCATGACAGTGACCATTTTGGAGATAGTGACCATAATACAGTAAGTTTTAGCATAATCATGGAAAAGGACAAAGATAAAACAGGAGTAAAAGTTCGAAATTGGGGGAAGGCAAATTTTAAGAAACTGAGAGGTGACCTGGCGAAAGTCGACTGGATACAGCTACTTGAAGGAAAATCAGTGGCAAACCAGTGGGAGGCATTCAAAAGTGAGATACTACAGGCACAGTGTAGGCATGTCCCCACTAAGATAAAGGGTGGTACTGCCAAATCTAGAACCTTCTGGTTATCTAGAAGCTTATATGGTAAGTTAAGGCAGAAAAAGAAAGATTATGACAATCACAAAAATCTTAATACTTTAGAAAGCCGAGAGGATTATAGAAAGTGCAGGGGTGAAGTAAAAAAGGAAATTAGAAAAGCAAAGGGAGAACAAGAAAAATTATTGGCAGGTAAAACAAGGAAAACTCAAAGATGTTCTATCAGTTGTTATGATCCTGTAGTTTTTTTTTTGGTAGACTGCAGTGTGCCTTTAAGGCTGGAAAGGGAGCTGTACTGCTTTAAGGCAGAAAGCCCCAGAAACTGATTCAAAGAGTGCATTCTTGTTGTCCGGGATACCGCCATTTGGAGACTATGAGTCAAAGAGAGCATTCTCGTTGCCCGGGATACAGCCATTCAGGACCAGAGATCAAGAGATACATTGTTACAATTTAATTAAGTTAAAAGCAAAATACTGCGGATGCTGGAAATCTGAAATAAAAACAGAAAGTGCTGGAAAAGCTCAGCAGGTCTGGCAGCATCTGTGGAGAGAGAAGCAGAGTCAACGTTTCAGGTCAGTGACCCTTCATCAGAACTATTGTTACAATTTGATTTTGAACTGGCTTATAGTGGAAGCAGACTATTCTAACTCACTGAGAAACACACAGACAGCTGTGTATTAGCACCTGAAAGGGGAGCTCTCCGACCATTTAAACTGAAGGAAGAGAATTTAGTCTTTATTTATTCTCTCTAAAAATTTTAAAAAGTCAAACCAAAACAGAGATTTCTGATAATTTAAACTGAAGGAAGGGAAGTTAGACTGTGACAATCTTTCATCCCTCAAAAAATTCTAAAGTCAAATTGATTCATTAAAAAGTGTTTGCAAGTTGTTAATTATTGAAATTCATCGCTGGAGAAGGAGCAACAATTTCGATTTCTGAATTAGACTAAAGACTGTTCTACTATTGAGGAACCTTTTTTCCCCCCCATCGGATGGCTGTGAAGACTTCAAGCAACCTTGGACTCCTCCACATTCAGCAGGAGCGTAAATCTGCAAGGACTCTTAATTTTTTTCTATTTTAAATGTCGTTTATATCTTAGTAGTGTTTAAGAATTTAGTTCTTATAACTAAACAGTTAATTTGTTGATTTAAAGACACCTGGTTTGGTTAGCCTCATTCGGGGGTTAATAGATGGTACAATTTGGCTGGGTCTTTCTTTAATTTGGAAAGTTTAAAATGATATGTCAGGTGATCTGTGGAGGGACGGGATTGAATTAACAGTGTGTTTCTCCCACCACAACCAGAATCGTATATTTTGATTGGGGACTTTGACTGGAGCGGTCGGTCGTAACACAGTACATTAAGAGCAAGGGGATAACTAAGGAAAGGGTAGGGCCTATCAGAGATGTACGAGGGAACTTATGCATGGATGCAGAAGATGTGGGCAGGGTTATTAATGAGCTTTCTGTCTCTGTCTTCACAAAGGAGAGGATTGATGTAGGTATTGTAGTTAAAGAGGAGAAGTGTGAAATATTAGATATGATAAGCATAATGAGAGAGGAAGCATGAGAGGATCTGACATCCTAAGTGGATATATCGCCAGGGTTGGATGGATTGCCTCCCAGGTTGTTAAAGGAAGTCAGGGATGAAATAGTGGATGTGCTGAGAATCATCTTCAAATCCTCACTAGATACAGTAGAGGTACCAGACAATTGGAGGTCTGTGAACGTTGTACCATTGTTTAAAAAGGGTGCAAGGGATAAGTCTCATAATTATAGGCCGGTCAGACTGACCTCGGTGGTAGGTAAATTGTTAGAATCTATTCTGAGGGACAGGATAAACTACCACTTAGAAAAGCATGGATTTGTTAAGGGAAGGTCATGTCTTACTAACTTAGTTGAGTTTTTTGAGGAAGTAACAAGAAGGATTGATGAAGGTAGTGCAGTGGATATGGTCTACATGGACTTTAGTAAGGCATTTGACGAGGCCCCACATGGCAGACTGGTCAGTAACATGAAAGCCCATGGGATACAAGGGAATGTGGCAGGTTTGATCCAGAATTGGCTCAGGCCCAGGAAACAAAGTCGATGGACGTTTTTGTGAGTGGAAAGCTGTTTTCAGTGGCTTTCCACAGGGCTCAGTGTTGGATCCCTTGCTGTTTGTGGTATATATTAATGATTTGGACTTAAATGTGGGATGCATGATTGGAAAATTTGCTGATGACACAAAAATAGGCCGTGTAGTTGATAGTGAGGAGGATAGCCGTCGACTCCAGAAAAGCGACAAATGAAATTCAATCCAGATAAGTGTAAGGTAATGCATTTGGGGAGGGCAAATAAAGCGAGGAATACACAATAAACGGGAGGATATTGAGAGGGGTAGAAGAAGTGAGAGACCTTGGAGTGTATGTCCACAGGTCCCTGAAGGTGGCAGGACAGGTAGATAGAGTGGTGAAGAAGGCATATGGAATTCTTTCCTTTATTGGCCGAGGTATAGAATTCAAAAGCAGGGATATAGTGCTGGAACTGTATAAAACACTGGTTAGGCCACAGTTGGAGTATTACATACAGTTCTGGTCACCACATTACAGAAAGGACATAATTGCTCTGGAGAAAGTACAGAGGAGATTTACAAGAATGTTGCTAGGGCTCGAAAGTTGCAGCTATGAGGCAAGATTGGATAGGCTGGAGTTGTTTTCCTTAGAACAGAGGAGGCTGAGGGGTGACTTAATAGAGGTGTACAAAATTATGAGGGGCCTAGACAGGAAGGACCTGTTTCCCCTAGCGGAGAGGTCAATTACCAGGGGGCACAGATTGAAGGTGATTGGTAGAGGAGGGTGGTGGGTGTCTGGAATTCACTGCCAGGAATAGTGGTGGAGGCAGAAACCCTCAATTCTTTTAAAAGGTACCTGGACATGCACCTGAGGTGCTGTAACCTGCAAGGCTTCTTGCAAGGTGCAAGGTGCTGGAAGGTAGGATTTAGATTGGGCGGCTAGTTTTTTCAGCTGCGTGGACATGACGGGCAGAATGGCCTCCATCTGTGCCTGATTTTTCTATGGTTCTATGAAGCTAGACAAGCATATGAGGAAGAAGGGAATAGAGGGTTACAATTATAGATTTGGATTAGGAAGGATGGGAGGAGGCTCAAGTGGAGCATAAACGTCGGTATGGACTTGTTGGGCCGAATGGCCTGTTTCTGTGCCTATATCATATGTGTTCAAAATCATGAAGGTTTTTGAAAGAATAAATAAGGAGAAACTATTTCCATATTAGGAGTGTTGGTAACCAGAAGACACAGATGTAAGATAACTGGCCAGAAACCAGAGGGGTGATGAGGACTTTTTTTTAACACAGCTAGTTACCTTACAACATAAGAAATAGGAGCAGGAGTAGGCTATTCGGCCCCGCGAGCCTGCTCCACCTTTTAATAAGATCATGGCTGATCTGATTCTGAGCTTAACTCCACTTTCCTGTTGGCCCCACATAACCTTTGACTCCCTTGTAGATCAAAAATCTGTCTAACTCAGCCTTGAATGTTCAATGACCCAGCCTCCACTGCTCTCTTGGGAAAAGAATTCCAAAGATTAACGAGAAGAAATTTCTCCACATCCCAGTGTTAAAAGGGAGACCCCTTATTTTGAAACTGTGCCCCACTAGTCCTTTCAAGCGCCTCAGAATCTTATATGTTTCAATCAGATCACCTCTCTTTTAAACTCCAATGAGTATAGGCCCAACCTGTGCAACCTTTCCTCATAAGACAATTCCTTCATCCCAGGAATCATCCAAGTGGACCTTCTCTGAACTGCTTCCAATGCAAGTATATCCCTCCTTAAGTAAGGAGACCAAACTGTACGCAGTACTCTAGATGCAGTCTCACCAATGCCCTGTACAGTTGTAGCAAAACTTCCCTACTTTTACATTCCATCCCCCTTGCAATAAAGGCCAATATTCCATTTGCCTTCCTAATTACTTGTACCTGTATGCTAACTTTTTGTGATTCCCAGTTCCCTCTGTACCGCAGGGTTCTGCAAGCTCTCTCCATGTAAATAATATTCTGCTTTTCTAATCTTCTTGTCAAAGTGGACAACCTCACATTTTCCCACATATACTCCATCTGCCAAATTTTTGCCCACATCTTAACTTATCTCTATCTCTTTGCAGACACTTTGTGTCCTCCTCGCAACTTACTTTCATTCCTATCCTTGTATTGTCAACAAGTTTGGCTACAATACACTTGGTCCCTTCTTCTAAGTCATTAATATAGATCACAAATAGTTGAGGCCCCGGCATTGATCCTTGTGGCACTCCACATGCAATATCTCAGGCACCCTGACTCAATATCAAACACTCGCAGGGCAGGCATAACGAGTTAGATACAGAGCAAAGCTTAGCCCACATCACCCCACCACTGCCTGAAAGGGAGATGGAAGCAGATCCAATAGTAAATTTAAAAAGACCGTTGGATATATACTCGAAAAGGAAACGTTTGCAGGGCTATGGGGAAAGAATAGGGGGCGTGGGACTAAATGGATAGCTTTTTCAAAGCGCTTGCACCTACTCAACTGGCTGAACAACCTTCTGTGCTTTCTGATTACGAGTTGATTCTGCTCAGGGACAAATTTAGGCAGGAAGCTAATAAGTAACCAGTGATGTTGAGCTATTCTTACAGCTCGCAGCGTTCACACTGCCTTCTCCTTTCACCCAGTCAAACTTTTCTCAAAAATGACAGCAACCTTCTAAAGTCAGATAACATCTGTGGCTGAAACCAGAAACCCAAACGACTAGCATGCGATGCAAACAAAAATCACTAAGTATTTTCCACAGTATATCATTAGCAGAGGGATGGACGCAGACAGTTGTGGCATGGAGAGATTTGTAACAATGAGTTCACGCTCCACTTTTGGAGTAGGGGGATGGGAATTGATTGAGATAAAACAAACTCTCACATCCAAAACATTAACCCCTCTTTTCTCTTAGGTTGACAGATCATAATAACTTAAGAGATTTGAGCACAAAATCTAGGATGGCATCCCTAGCACATTACTAAATGTAACCCTCAACCATAATCACTAAAACAGATTAGCTGGTTATTATCTCATTGCTGTTTGCTGTGCACAAATTGGCTTTAGTTTTTTCTACATTACAACAGTGACCGCACTTCAAAAGTACTTTGTTTATAAAGCACCTTGGGAGGTCCTGAGTTGTGGAAGGTGCTTTTTAAATGCAGGTCCTTCTTTACCAGTTCCTGGAAGGGCTGCCGTGGCTGGTTTCCCTGCAGTTCTGTTTCTTTAGTGGAGGTGGTGCTGTTTGCCATGTGTTGACAGAGCAACATTTTGCTTTTAAGTGGAGGCTGCTCCTTCAGATATTTAAAAACGATACTTCTGTTTGCTAGTTTTATTCTAAAAGTTGGCACGCCGGCACATGGACTCTGCTATTCCAACTTTACCCCTCCGCTTTGCACGCTCCCTCCCTTCCTCCACCTCAGCAACACCCTCCATTTATATAGCGCCTTTAATGTAGTTAAACATCCCAAGGTGCTTCACAGGAGCATTATCAGACAGCATTTCGCGGAGATATTTAGGGAGGGAATTCCAGAGCTTGGGGCTTAAGCAGCTGAAGACACGGCTGCTAATAGTGGGACGTAGGAAATCGGGGATGAGCAAGAGGCCAGAATTGGGGAGATGCAGAGTTCTTCGAGGGTTGTAGGGCTGGAGGAGGTTACAGAGACAAGGAGGGATAAAGCCACGGAGGGAATTGAACATGAGAATGAGTTTTAAATTTGAGGCATTGCTGGACTGGGAGCCAATGTTGATCAGCAGGCAGAGAGCTGACAGAAGTAGCACGGCAAAAGGCAAGAGTTTCAGCGTGGGGGTTTAATATTGTTTTTTTGCCCCCAACTCACAATTTGGAGCTGTCTCCCTAAACTCCACTGCCTTGCTACTTCTCCCCTAACCTTCAAAGCCTGTCTGGAACCCTAGCTCTTTGAGTGTGAATTCAGTTTGTTGCATAACTCATCTACTGTGCCTCGACATCTGTTTGCACATCTGTAAAATGTCTTGGAGCATTTTATGATGCTAAAGGAACAATATAAATTCAATCAAGCAGTGTTGATAAAGTAAATAGGGAAACTATTTCCCTTTGGCTGGTAACTAAAGAACATGTATTTATGATCACCACTAAAAGGAATAAATGAGAATTTCTTTTACACACAGTTGTTAGGATATGTGATGCCCGAAACCAGAAAAAGTTTTCGAAGCAGAATTCATAATAGGGAAGTTGACATGAGGAAAGAAAAGAGGAATGGGATTAAGGAGATAGCTCCTCCTATCTCTGGTATCCTGACAAATATTTATCCCTCAATCAAGATCACAAAAAAACATTACCTGGTCATTATCACATTTCTGTTTGTGGGAGCTTGCAGTTTCCAAATTGGCTGCCAGGTTTCATACATTGCAACAGTGGCTACACTTCAAAAGTACTTCATTGGCTGTAAAGCACTTTGGGACATCCTGGGGTTTGAAAGGCGCTATGGAAATGCAGGTCTTTGTTTTCTTTCTTTATGTTCCTTAATGATTAAGTGTCCATGTAGCAGAGAATGACATACATTAACTCTTGGTGCCTGACATCCGGCTGATAGCTGCTTCACGCAATGCTTGATCTACTTTTGCTGTACTGTTTCCAAAGCCCCCTCGTCCGGCAGGGGTCTGGTGTTGCTGGTAGGCGAAAGGCCATCAGTAAAACTTAAGGCAAGACTTAATGAAAGGTTAATTTAAAACATTGTAGTTTCAGCGCTGTGACAAATGACGTGATTTTAGTTTTAGTTTAGTTTAGAGATACAGCACTGAAACAGGCCCTTCGGCCCATCCGAGTCTGTGCCGACCATCAACCACCCATTTATACCAATCCTACACTAATTCCATATTCCTACCACATCCCCACCTGTCCCTATATTTCCCTACCACCTACCTATACTAGGGGCAATTTATAATGGCCAATTTACCTATCAACCTGCAAGTCTTTTGGCATGTGGGAGGAAACCGGAGCACCCGGAGGAAACCCACGCAGACACAGGGAGAACTTGCAAACTCCACACAGGCAGTACCCAGAATTGAACCCGGGTCACTGGAGCTGTGAGGCTGTGGTGCTAACCACTGTGCCACAGGCTCCCCATTCAAAACAAAATGATTGCTAACAACCCCCACCCCATCCATGTTTGGCTCTGCAGTTGTTGGTCTGTGGTCCCCTTTGCACTCTCCGCGCCCCCTCAGCACATTCTGGGTCAAATTCTGCTGAGACTATTCTGTGATTTTCCCGATTTCACCTGCAGCTGCTCTGTGACAGCTGCTTGCCATGATAAATCACTTGCCTTAGTATGTTCATTTAGCTTCTGAAACCAGAGCTCAGAAGAATGTTTATTAAATTGTAAGAAACTGTCCAATGGACCTAGTTGTTCAGCCAGTACCTGCAAAAACTGCAGGGAACTGCATAATTGTTTGATTTGCCAATGCCTCCAGATTGTAATAATTTCCAATAACTCAAATTGGATAATTCTTTATGATCTTAGGCAGATCTCATACACATTTGTTCAAGTTAGAATCAGCAAGTGTCTGGCCGCTGGGGCTGAATTTCCATTTCAAGTTGTACAACTGTTCTTTGTAATCAATCATAGGGCCGGTCTGTGAACTACATGGAGTTTAATCAGTGCCGTGGGGTTTGGCGCTATAGAAATACAGGTCTTTGTTTTTCTTTCTTTACGTCCTTAGTGATTAAGTGTCCATGTAGCAGAGAATGGCATACATTAACTCTTGTTGCCTTACATCCTGCTGATAACTGCTTCATGCAATGCCTGAGCTATGTGACAAGACCCACGTTACAACACTTGTGCTGTACTGTTTCCAAAGCCCCCTCATCATCATGTTCTAATCCCTCCACGGACTCACCCACTCCCTATCTCTCTAACCTCCTTCAGCCCAACAACCCTCCAAACTCTGCATTGCTCCAACTGTGCAGACCCCACTATCTTCGCCCCTTTTATGGCAGCCGTGCCGTTGACGTCATCTTTTTATTTATTCATTTATGGGATGTGGGCGTTGCTGGCTATTTATTTATTCCCCATCCCTAATCACTCTTGAGGACATGGTGGTGAGCCACCTTCTTGAACCACCACATTCTGCATGGTGAAGGTAATACTGTTGAATGTTAAGGGGAGGTGTTTAGACTTTCTCTCTTGTTGGAGATGGTCATTGCCTGGCATTTGTGTGGCGTGAATGTTATTTGTCACTTATCAGCCCAGGCCTGAATGCTGTCCAGATCTTTCTGCATGTGGGCATGGACTACTTCATTATCTGAGGAATTGCAAATGGAACGGCAGAGAACATCCCCTTATGATGGAGGAAAGGTCATTGATGAAGCAGCTGGTGATGGTTGGGCCTAGCACACTACTGCAGTGATGTCCTAGGGCTGAGATGATTGGCTTCCAACAACCACAACCATCTTCCTTTATACTAGGTATGACTCCAATCTTGGGCCTAAGACCCTATTCTTAGGTCTAGGCCCTCAGCTCTGGAATTCCCTCCCTAAACATTTACCTCTCTTTACAGACCCTCCTACATCTTTGACTAAGTTTTTCATCATCCATCCTAATATAGACCCCCACCAGTTACACCATCCATATTTATCAGGGACAGTCACCTATCCAGTCAAATAGCGCTAATAGTTTGCCATTATCATAGAAATTCATTACAAAGGCATCGCTTGTAATGTATTAAGTGTATTATGTGGGGTCATTCAATCAGTAGTTACCATTTAAAAGGCTGTGCTGATTTCAGGCAAAGTCGGATTTTCACATAGTTTCACTCAGCAGCTCGCACCTCGTTACGCTGTGATTATCTTAGTGATGAGATGCTGAATACAACGGTTTACCATTAGGAGAGACAGTTGCGAAGTGAGATTTCCTGTCTTTTATAGGTATACGGTTACTTTGCTTTGTGGTTTTCCCATCCACCATATTGGGCAAATCGTGTTAAAATTAACACGTTCACTGTTAGCTGTATCTCCTTTGTCAATTTGTGTCTGATTACATTCCTTGGGATATTTTACTACTTTAAAGGTGCTATATAAAGGCAGGCTGTTGTTGTGTATCTTCCTTGCAGAGGAGATCTTTAATTCCATGTGGCATTTGGGCTAATGGCACCACATTCCTACCCAGCTGCTCAGGTACGCCAGCAGGGAGTTGCTGCATTAGGCTTGCCAACTTTGCTTAGATGTATTCCTGGAGGTTTCATCCCATGATCTCCCGCCTCCAAATGCCCCGCCCAATCAAACAGCCTTTTTTTGCATCTTGAATATTTCTATAACTAATAAACTCATTAAAAAAAAATCACACACTATTTCTTTAATATCCCTATATTTTTTCTCCAGAGCTGCTCACAGCAGTGTCCAGGAGATGGATCTATAATTCCACACCCACCCCTCCAAAGCTGCCCATCCCCCTCATAATACCCTTGTCAAGAGTGAAGAGATATGACAGATAATTCTCCTGACGCTGTACAACTGATTGCTTGTGAACGTGGGCCTGTTTACTGGTGCCTCTTGTTGTGTGATTGTCTTTAAGAGTAGTGTACCTTTAAGATCTTAGTATGCTAATGAGCTAAGTGCCAGGACATGGTCATGTGACTACATGTCCATCTCACTCTGTAACTTCTTTTTTGGGCCTCCTTATCTCGAGAGACAATGGATACGCGCCTGGAGGTGGTCAGTGGTTTGTGAAGCAGCGCCTGGAGTGGCTATAAAGGCCAATTCTGGAGTGACAGGCTCTTCCACAGGTGCTGCAGAGAAATTTGTTTGTTGGGGCTGTTGCACAGTTGGCTCTCCCCTTGCGCCTCTGTCTTTTTTCCTGCCAACTACTAAGTCTCTTCGACTCGCCACAATTTAGCCCTGTCTTTATGGCTGCCCGCCAGCTCTGGCGAATGCTGGCAACTGACTCCCACGACTTGTGATCAATGTCACACGATTTCATGTCGCGTTTGCAGACGTCTTTATAACGGAGACATGGACGGCCGGTGGGTCTGATACCAGTGGCGAGCTCGCTGTACAATGTGTCTTTGGGGATCCTGCCATCTTCCATGCGGCTCACATGGCCAAGCCATCTCAAGCGCCGCTGACTCAGTAGTGTGTATAAGCTGGGGATGTTGGCCGCTTCAAGGACTTCTGTGTTGGAGATATAGTCCTGCCACCTGATGCCAAGTATTCTCCGAAGGCAGCGAAGATGGAATGAATTGAGACGTCGCTCTTGGCTGGCATACGTTGTCCAGGCCTCGCTGCCGTAGAGCAAGGTACTGAGGACACAGGCCTGATACACTCGGACTTTTGTGTTCCGTGTCAGTGCGCCATTTTCCCACACTCTCTTGGCCAGTCTGAACATAGCAGTGGAAGCCTTACCCATGCGCTTGTTGATTTCTGCATCTAGAGACAGGTTACTGGTGATAGTTGAGCCTAGGTAGGTGAACTCTTGAACCACTTCCAGAGCGTGGTCGCCAATATTGATGGATGGAGCATTTCTGACATCCTGCCCCATGATGTTCGTTTTCTTGAGGCTGATGGTTAGGCCAAATTCATTGCAGGCAGACGCAAACCTGTCGATGAGACTCTGCAGGCATTCTTCAGTGTGAGATGTTAAAGCAGCATCGTCAGCAAAGAGGAGTTCTCTGATGAGGACTTTCCGTACTTTGGACCTCGCTCTTAGACGGGCAAGGTTGAACAACCTGCCCCCTGATCTTGTGTGGAGGAAAATTCCTTCTTCAGAGGATTTGAACGCATGTGAAAGCAGCAGGGAGAAGAAAATCCCAAAAAGTGTGGATGCGAGAACACAGCCCTGTTTCACACCACTCAGGATAGGAAAGGGCTCTGATGAGGAGCCACCATGTTGAATTGTGCCTTTCATATTGTCATGGAATGAGGTGATGATACTTAGTAGCTTTGGTGGACATCCGATCTTTTCTAGTAGTCTGAAGAGACCACGTCTGCTGACGAGGTCCTGGTCTGTGTCCTGGCCTGTCGGAAGACCTTACACAAATCAACGATTCTCGGAAGACCGCCATCATTAACAACGAGCTCAGTAGACTCAATGTGGACATTGCAGCACTTCAGGAGACTCGCCTCCCCGCGAGTGGCTCTCTAGCAGAGCAAGACTACACCTTCTTCTGGCAGGGCAGGGATCCTGAAGAACCAAGACAGCATGGAGTGGGCTTCGCCATCAGAAACTCCTTGCTCAGCATGATAGAGCCTCCCTCAAATGGCTCGGAACGCATACTGTCCATCCGACTGCTCACCACCTCTGGTCCAGTACACCTACTCAGCATCTATGCTCCAACACTCTGTTCCGCACCTGAAGCTAAAGACCAGTTCTATGAACAACTCCATAACATCATTAGCAGCATCCCCAACACCGAACACCTATTCCTGCTGGGGGACTTTAATGCCAGGGTTGGGGCCGACCATGACTCATGGCCCTCCTGCCTTGGGCGCTATGGCGTTGGAAGGATGAATGAGAACGGGCAGAGACTGCTTGAGTTGTGTACCTATCATAACCTCTGCATCACCAACTCGTTCTTTCACACTAAACCCTGTCACCAGGTTTCATGGAGGCACCCAAGATCACGTCGTTGGCACCAGCTAGACCTCATTGTCACAAGGCGAGCCGCCTTAAACAGTGTTCAAATCACACGCAGCTTCCACAGTGCGGACTGCGACACCGACCACTCCCTGGTGTGCAGCAAGGTTAGACTCAGACCAAAGAAGTTGCATCATTCCAAGCAGAAGGGCCACCCGCGCATCAACACGAGCAGAATTTCTCACCCACAGCTGTTACAAAAATTTCTAAATTCACTTGTAACAGCCCTTCAAAACACTCCCACAGGGGATGCTGAGACCAAGTGGGCCCACATCAGAGACGCCATCTATGAGTCAGCTTTGACCACCTACGGCAAAAGTGCGAAGAGAAATGCAGACTGGTTTCAATCTCATAATGAAGAGCTGGAACTTGTCATAGCCGCTAAGCGCATTGCACTTTTGAACTACAAGAAAGCCCCCAGCGATTTAACATCCGCAGCACTTAAAGCAGCCAGAAGTACTGCACAAAGAACAGCTAGGCGTTGCGCAAACGACTACTGGCAACACCTATGCAGCCATATTCAGCTGGCCTCAGACACCGGAAACATCAGAGGAATGTATGATGGCATGAAGAGAGCTCTTGGGCCAACCATCAAGAAGATCACCCCCCTCAAATCTAAATCGGGGGACATAATCACTGACCAACGCAAACAGATGGACCGCTGGGTTGAGCACTACCTAGAACTGTACTCCAGGGAGAATGCTGTCACTGAGACTGCCCTCAATGCAGCCCAGCCTCTACCAGTCATGGATGAGCTGGACATACAGCCAACCAAATCGGAACTCAGTGATGCCATTGATTCCCTAGCCAGCGGAAAAGCCCCTGGGAAGGACAGCATTACCCCTGAAATAATCAAGAGTGCCAAGCCTGCTATACTCTCAGCACTACATGAACTGCTATGCCTGTGCTGGGACGAGGGAGCAGTACCCCAGGACATGCGCGATGCCAACATCATCACCCTCTATAAAAACAAAGGTGACCGCGGTGACTGCAACAACTACCGTGGAATCTCCCTGCTCAGCATAGTGGGGAAAGTCTTTGCTCGAGTCGCTCTGAACAGGCTCCAGAAGCTGGCCGAGCGCGTCTACCCTGAGGCACAGTGTGGCTTTCGTGCAGAGAGATCGACTATTGACATGCTGTTCTCCCTTCGTCAGATACAGGAGAAATGCCGTGAACAACAGATGCCCCTCTACATTGCTTTCATTGATCTGTAACTGTAACACTGTATATAATAGTTAGCCGTTAATCAACCTGTTTGAGATTTTCAGTCAGCTGAATTCCAAGCATCTCATTTATGTTGCATCAACATAAAAAGCTTCTCACTACATGGTGGCAGCTGCGGTGAGAAGACAAAATCCAAGATTGAAGACCACAGGAAAACAGCTTTAAAAACTACCTGCAGCTAAAAGAGAGAAAGCTGAAAGAAACACTGGCCCTAACAGTGTTAAAAAAACTCACATCCACACATCTCATTTATGTTGCATCAGACAACATTAAAAGCTTCTTGTTACACCTCTTGTTGCAGTCCCGTCATTCTGACGGGCTCCTCGCTGTGTTTGCACATCCTCCTTCCTGTCTTGGGTGAGATCCTGCATGGATCCTGTGCCTTAAAAAGAAAATTCAAAACTGGCCCTTATGAGTTGACAACAAGCCATTTTCGATCTCTGGCGGGTTGGCTCCTCCAACTCTTGGTCGAGCCTTTTAATCTTTGAACATGCTGGTTTTATGTCAGGAAACTACTACATCAAGCACAGGGATGGTTTAAATGAACCGCCTCTTCCCGCGCTCTCATTTAAATAAAACTCTTGCCCAACATATATGTCGGTGTGGCCCTGGGAAGGTTACGGATAAGGTTCATGAATGTAATCAAACCAGGTATTTGTTAAGTGCAGGATTTGAGGCCCACTGTACATTTGATTCCTTGGACAAATAATTACATCTATTGGGATAATCTTCGCACTTGAATTTTGTAACTTGTAATTACAAGCTACTGTTCAGTGTTTCGTGACAATGCTATTGGATGTAAAGCAATATCTTTTCAGATCAGATAATCACCTGAATGTTTGGAGTTTCCATAAACCCCCAGCATTAATTCACAAAACGTGGAACAATGAACTAAGTGTGACACTCCAAAGTGCCGCCCAATCCAGCACTCGGTGTTTCTGAGCAAGGGAGAGGTTTGATTTTGGACAGGTTGGTCTCATCTTATTTAAACTAATAGTTACTGGCTACAACCAGCAGTTTCTGTCTTGCGACTAGTGTCCGCTGTGCCTCAGTTGGTAACACTCTTGCCTCTGTGTCAGAGGTTTGTTGGTTTAAGCCCCACTCCAGAGACTTGAGTACAAAAATCTAGGCTGATACTCTAGTGCAGTACTGAGGGAGTGCTGCACTGTTAGAGGTCTCTTGGATGAGATGTTAAGCCCAAGCCCTGTTAGGTAGATGTGAAAGATCCCATGACACTATTTCAAAGAAGAGCAGGGGAGTTCTCCCTGGTGTCCTGGCCAATATTTATCCCTCAATCAACATCACAGAATCAGATTATCTGGCTGTTATCACATTGCTGTTTGTGGGAACTTGCTCTGCACCAATTGGCTGCCGTGTTTCCGACATTACGACAGTGACTGCACTTCAAAAGTACTTCATTGGTTGCAAAACACTTTGGGACGTCCTGAGGTCATGAAAGGTGCTGTATAAATGCAATTCTTTTTTCTTTTTCTGTTGCTGTAAAGAGTTCGAAATAGTCACACATAAGACCTGGAATATCCAATTCAAGAAAGGCTCATATTGATTCCCTTTGGTCTATTACCAGTTGCCTTTCTGTACTTTCCAAGTGGCCCTTTCTCAAGCATGTGCCGAGGCAAGCAATTCCACCAGGGAGGGCCTCATAGCCAAGTCCTATCCTATCCTGTCCTTATCCCAATTGCGACATAATCGCGGGTTTTAATTGTGATGTTGAGCAGGTGATTTTTACTCATTTCAGTTTTACCTATTACCATCTCTTTTTGCCTTGCACCATCATCCCTTTTGTCATTTAATCTCTCCTGACTTCCACCCTATCACGAACCTTCCCTTTTATCCTCCCCCCAGCCCCCATTTCCCTGCCTCTGTAATTGCCTAAAGCCTGGTACATCTCTAACTTTTTTCCAGTTCATTGACCTGAAACATTAACTCTTTCTCCCTCCACAGATGCTGCTGAGTATTTCCAGCATTTTCTGTTTTTATTTCCGGAATCTGTGCTATTTTTCTTTTGATTTTTACTCTGTCAAGGTTGGAGGCACTGAGTTCAATAGCAGTCTGTCTACAGGCTGAATTCACTGTAAGGAAATCTTCCTGACTGTTCTAAAGGATGGAATGATCATAGAGTTCAATAGGGTCCACTAGGACCCCTAGTACAGAATGAATTTCCAATTACAAAACATGGGCAAGGGGGTATGAAGACTAGAAATGTGAAAAACAGATGTTAGAGCAGGGGTGTCAAACGTATGGCTCATGGGCTGAATCCAGCCCACAATACATTTTCATGCAGCTTGTACTGAAAAAAAAAAGACTTACACTTAGAACATTTCATAGAATCATAGAAAGTTTATGGCACAAAAAGAGGCCATTTGGTCCATCGTGTCTGTGCCAGCCGAAAAACGTTCTACCCATTCTAATTTCACCTTCCAGCATTTGGTCCGCAGCCCTACAGATTACAGCACTAGAGGTGCATATCCAGACTCCTTTTGAATGAGTTGAGGGTTTCTGCCTCAACTACCCTTTCAAGCAGTGAGTTCCAGACCCCCACCACCCTCTGGGTGAAAAAACATTTCCTCATCTCCCCTCTAATCTTTCCACCAACCACTTTAAATCTATAACCCCTCGTCACTGACCTCTCTGCTAAGGTAAATAGACCCTTCACCTCCACTCTATCCTGGCTCCTTATAATTTTGTACATTTCAATCAGATCTCCCCTCAGCCTTCTCTGTTCCAAGGAGAACAACCCCAGCTTATCCAATCTTTCCTCATAGCTGCATTTTTCCAGTACCGGCAACATCCTTGTAAATCTCTGTATCCTCTCTAGTGCGATTACATCCTTTCTGTAATGAGGTGACCAGAACTGCGTACAGTGATCAAGTTGTGGCATAATCAATGATTTATACAGTTCCAACATAACCTCCCTTCTCTTATATTCTATACCTTGTGCCTTCTTAACCATCTTATCGACCTGTCCTGCTACCTTCAGGGATCGGTGGACATTTACTCCATGCCCCTCACTTCTTCTACACAGCTCAGTATTCTCCCATTAATTGTGTAATCCTTTGCCTTGTTTGACCTCCCCAAATGCATCCCCTCACACTTCTCCGGGTTGAATTCTATCTGCCACCTTTCTGCCCATCTGACCAGACCATCAATATTTTCCTGCAGCCTACAGCTGTCCTCCTCGCTATCTACCATACGGCCAATCTTAGTGTGGTCTGCAAAATTCTTGACCATGCCCCCTATATTTACATCTAAGTCATTAATATACACCACAAAAAGCAGGGGACCCAGTACTGAGCCCTGCAGAATGTCACTGGAAACAGCCCTCCTGTCGCAAAAACACCCATCAACAATTTATATAGCACTTTTCACGACCACCGGATGTCTCAAAGCGCTTTATAGCCAATGAAGCACTTTTGAAATGTAGTCACTGTTGTAATGTACGAAACCTACTGTGCTTAAGGTTGCCATGCATCCTGGAATGGGACCCTTCTTTGCATATTTAAATTGTTGCTCCACCACTGATTTCAGGGCGTCGCCAGTGACGCCTGAAAACAGCAAGGACCAATATGGCGGCAGTGCAAGTTAGATGTGGGACCTCGCGCCCAGATATTGTGCCCAGGGTCGCCACCCCTCCAGGATTGTACTGGAGTCTCCAGAAATTCAAGATTAATCTCCAGGGCACTTCTAAAAGTAATCCAGGAGAAAAATCATGGGATCATTATAAAAAAAAGTCCTTTTCCCAATCTCTTTAAACCCTTTGTGATGAGATAGGGGAGGAAAAAGACGACAGGACTGGTTAGGGGAAGTGCGGTGAAACCTCCAGGAATAGGTCCAACTAATGTTGGTTACTCTAATTACACCTGCTTTACACTGAAAAATGTAGTGTGTCCAAACAGGTTTTGCCAAATGTGGCCCAAGTCATGTGCCAAGATGTGGGATGAGGCATACCATGTAAATTGAGTTTGACACATCTGCGTCCCTCAAAGAACAAACAAAGAACAATACAGCACAGGAACAGGCCATTCAACCCTCCAAGCCTGCGCCGATCTTGATGCCTGCCTAAACTAAAACCTTCTCCACTTCCGGGGTCCGTATCCCTCTATTCCCATCCTATCCATGGTTTGTCAAGATGCCTCTTAAATGTCTCTATGGTACCTGCTTCCACCACCTCCCCCGGCAACAAGTTCCAGGCACTCACCACCCTCTGTGTAAAGAACTTGCCTCGCACATCCCCTCTAAACTTTGCCCCTCTCACCTTAAACCTATGTCCCCTACGTAACTGACTCTTCCACCCTGGGAAAAAGCTTCTGACTATCCACTCTGTCCATGCAGCTTATAACTTTGTAAACCTCTATCATGTCGCCCCTCCACCTCCGTCGTTCCAGTGAAAACAATCCGAGTTTATCCAACCTCTCCTCATAGCTAATGCCCTCCAGACCAGGCAACATCCTGGTAAACCTCTTCTGTACCCTCTCCAAAGTCCTTCTGGTAGTGTGGCGACCAGAAATGCACACAATATTCTAAGTGTGGCCTAACTAAAGTTCTGTACAGCTGCAGCATGACTTGTCAATTTTTATACTCTATGCCCCGACCGATGAAGGCAAGCATGCCGTATGCCTTCTTGACTACCTTATCCACCTGTGTTGCCACTTTCAGTGACCTGTGGACCTGTACGCCCAGATCTCTCTGCCTGTCATTACTCCTAAGGGTTCTGCCATTTACTGTATATTTCCCACCTGCATTAGACCTTCCAAAATGCATTACCTCACATCTGTCCGGATTAAACTTCATCTGCCATTTCTCCGCCCAAGTCTCCAACCGATCTATATCCTGCTGTATCCTCTGACAATCCTCATCACTGTCCGCAACTCCACCAACCTTTGTGTTGTCCGATCATTTATATATACTACAGAGCAAAGGTCCCAGCACTGAACCCTGCGGAACACCACTAGTCACATCCCTCCATTCAGAAAAGCACCCTTCCACTGCTACCCTCTGTCTTCTATGACCGAGCCAGTTCTGTATCCATCTTGCCAGCTCCCCTCTGATCCCGTGTGACTTCACCTTTTGTACCAGTCTGCCATGAGGGACCTTGTCAAAGGTTTTACTGAAGTCCATATAGATGACATCCACTGCCCTTCCTTCATCAATCATCTTCGTCACTTCCTCAAAAAACTCAATCAAATTAGTGAGACACGACCTCCCCTTCACAAAACCATGCTGCCTCTTGCTAATAAGTCCATTTGTTTCCAAATGGGAGTAAATCCTGTCCCGAAGAATCCTCTCTAATAATTTCCCTACCACTGATGTCAGGCTCACCGGCCTATAATTTCCTGGATTATTCTTGCTACCCTTCTTAAACAAAGGAACAACATTGGCTATTCTCCAGTCCTCTGGGACCTCACCTGTAGCCAATGAGGATGCAAAGATTTCTGTCAAGGCCCCAGCAATTTCTTCCCTTGCCTCCCTCAGTATTCTGGGGTAGATCCCATCAGGCCCTGGGGACCTATCTACCTTAATACTTTGCAAGACACCCAACACCTCCTCCTTTTTGATAATGAGATGACTGAGACTATCTACACTCCCTTCCCTAGGCTCATCATCCACCAAGTCCTTCTCCTTGGTGAATACTGATGCAAAGTACTCATTTAGTACCTTGCCCATTTCCTCTGGCTCCACACATAGATTCCCTTCTCTGCCCTTGAGTGGGCCAACCCTTTCCCTGGTTACCCTCTTGCTCTTTATATACGTATAAAAAGCCTTGGGATTTTCCTTAATCCTGTTTGCCAATGACTTCTCATAACCCCTTTTAGCCCTCCTGACTCCTTGCTTAAGTTCCTTCCTACTGTCTTTATATTCCTCAAGGGATTCGTCTGTTCCGAGCCTTCCAGCCCTTACGAATGTTTCCTTTTTCTTTTTGACGAGGCTCACAATATCCCGCGTTATCCAAGGTTCCCGAAACTTGCCAAACTTATCCTTCTTCCTCACAGGAACATGCTGGTCCTGGATTCTAATGAACTGACATTTGAAAGCCTCCCACATGTCAGATGTTGATTTACCCTCAAATAGCCGCCCCCAATCTAAATTCTTCAGTTCATGCCTAATATTGTTATAATTAGCCTTCCCCCAATTTAGCACCTTCACCCGAGGACTACTCTTATCCTTATCCACAAGGGCGGCACAGTGGCGCAGTGGTTAGCACCGCAGCCTCACAGCTCCAGGGACCCGGGTTCGATTCCGGGTACTGCCTGTGTGGAGTTTGCAAGTTCTCCCTGTGTCTGCGTGGGTTTTCTCCGGGTGCTCCGGTTTCCTCCCACAAGCCAAAAGACTTGCAGGTTGATAGGTAAATTGGCCATTATAAATTGTCACTAGGTAGGTGGTAGGGAAATATAGGGACAGGTGGGGATGTTTGGTAGGAATATGGGATTAGTGTAGGATTAGTATAAATGGGTGGTTGATGTTCGGCACAGACTCGGTGGGCCGAAGGGCCTGTTTCAGTGCTGTATCTCTAATCTAAGTACCTTAAAACTTATGGAATTATGGTCACTGTTCCCGAAATGCTCCCCTACTGAAACTTCGACCATCTGGCCGGGCACATTCCCCAATACCAAGTCCAGTACGGCCCCATCCCTAGTTGGACTATCTACGTATTGTTTCAAGAAGCCCTGGATGCTCCTTACAAATTCTGCCCCATCGAAGCCCCTAGCACTAAGTGAGTCCCAGTCAATATAGGGGAAGTTAAAATCACACACCACTACAACCCTGTTACCTTTACATCTTTCCAAAATCTGTCGACATATCTGCTCCTCTACCTTCCTCTAGCTGTTGGGAGGCCTGTAGTAAACCCCCAACACCGTGAATGCACCTTTCCTATTCCTGAGCTCCACCCATATTGCCTCGCTGCATGACCCCTCCGAGGTGTCCTCCCGCAGTACAGCTGTGATATTCTCCTTAACCAGTAATGCAACTCCCCCACCCCTTTTACATCCCCCTCTATCCCGCCTGAAGCTTTTAAATCCTGGAACATTTAGCTGCCAATCCTGTCCTTCCCTCAACCAAATCTCTGTAACAGCAACAACATCATAGTTCCAAGTACTAATCCAAGCTCTAAGTTCATCTGCCTTACCTGTTATACTTCTCGCATTTCTAGAGTGTGTTCTGACCCTGGCCAGTTGTTTATACCAAGTCCTTATTTTATGTTTTAATTGTTTTATTATATTTTTCTTTTGCTTGTTTGCCGAGTTTCCACGCACTGGAAAATATTGGTTCCATCCTGTCACCTGTTTATTCTGCTGTATCTCCTGCAGCATTATCTGTCATTCCACATCCCCAGCTGCCCTTTCAAGTTCCGCAAGAATCTTCTCTTACACCAAGTACAAGGGAGGGAGAGAGGTGGGCCTAATGGCACGGAGGGGGTGGGGGGGGGGGGGGGGGGCGGGAGATGGTGGCGTCGTGGTAATCTCACAGAGCTAGTAATCCAGAGGCCCACAAGAATGCCATGAGGATATGGATTCAAATCCCACCACAGCAGCTGGTGGAATTTAAATTCAAACAATTAATAGACTTAATTCGCAAAAAAATTCTGGAATTGAAAGCTAGTCTCAGTTGTGGTGCCATGAAACTATCATCGATTTAAAACCCATCTGGTTCACTAACTACTGTCGTACCCGGACTGGCCTACATGTGACTCCAGACCCACAGCAATGTGGTTGACTCTTAACTGCCCTCTGAAATGGCCCAGCAGGACACTCAGTTCAAGGGCAACAATGCTCGGCCTTGCCTGCGATTCCCACATCCCCTGAAAGAATTTTTAAAAAGTGCCTGCAATGCAGCCTGTCTCAGCTATCACAGCGAGGCAATGAAAGAAATACTTGCGTTTCTATCGTGCCTATCAGGACATTCCAAAGCACTTCTACCAGCCAATGAAGTACTTTTGAAGTGTAGTCACTGTTGTAACGTAGGTAACGCAGCAGCCACTATGCACACAGCAAGCTTCCCACAATCGACAATATGATAACGACCAGATAATCTGTTTTTAGTGATGTTGGTTGAGGGATAAATATTGGCCCAGGACACCAGAGATAACTCTTCTTCAAATAGTGCCGTGGTACATTTCACATCCATCTGAGAGGATAGGCAGGACCTTGGTTCAATGTCTCATTTGAAAGACGATAGTCTCAGAAGGTACAGCGCTCTTTCAGTGCTGCACTGGGCGTGTCAGCCTAGATTTAGTGTGTGAGATCCTGGGTGGGACTCAAATCCACAACCTTCAGACCCAGAGGTGAGAGACTACTCGCTGAGCTCCAGCTCACACCATAGGCTGCTAAGACAGGCCGATTGTTCCATAGAAAGTCCACACTGATGCCAGTGGGGTGATATTAAACCACGCCATTGCAGAAGGCACTTTGCTCAGAGTCTTAACTGTACCTGACCTGCTTGATCAACAGAACCCACCCCCCTCCGCCTACCCCCCGGGTAGACATCTTCGGTTCAACATAATCTTGGAGGTGCCATCACATTTCCCCCAACCTCCCTGCCCCCACACTCCCGCAGTTGGCGACCCAACACTCCCATCCTCACTGCGTTCCCACAAACAATTGGAAAGCTAACAGACTTTTCGATACCCAGTTGGACGATTCTTGACTGCCAGTTAAATAGCCTTTTTTTCCCATGTTTGATCTTTTTATAGTGAAAGTCCACAGAATTTTTTTTTTAAATCCACAATTTTTCATGCTTCAATGATTTTTTTCTCCAGGGCTTACTGTAGCAAAGATTAATCTTGAAAACCTGGAGGCTCCAGGGCAATCCTGGAGAATTGGCAATCCTAGCACTCACCCCCTGCCCTCCATAGTCTTCACCCTCACAGTCATGGTTCAATTCAGCTAGTACTTTCACGTGGTCTGTGCTCTGTTATCAATCAGAAATGTGTGGACAGGGACGTGCAGTTAATGGAAGTTACATCAAATCACGGAGGTAACTGTTCTATGAGCGGCAAGGCCATTAAAGGAAGCAGCTCGTCTGTGGCATAATGTCCTGGACCACTCCAAATGCTCAGAATTCTGGCTCTTGCAAAGTTCCTCGCAAATCTATATTCACTATAAACAAATCTTCCTGGCTGTTTACACTGAGTGTAATCTGTAACATGTCATCACCAAGGGTTTAATATATACTTATGTGTTTTGCAATGACATTTTGCCAGGGAATAAATTACATTGCTATTGAGTCGGAACTTTTCTTGATATAAACGTAACTCCACTCCCTGCAGGTTTGCACTAAATCACATAGGCCTGAAGGCCCCTATTTTGATCACAAACCTGCATTGAGTTTGTGTAGGGCGGAGTGGGGGGTGGGGTGCAGGGAGTTGTGTGAGGGGATCTACAATTGTCCATGGTATGGGTGGAGGGGGCAAGGGGGAAGTTGTGAGAATCTTGCTAGAATAGTCCTGTCGCCCGAGGCTAGAGAGGGAAAACCCAGCTGGTGCTCCTACTCATGATTGCTGCCCATCGATTCCTGTTGATAATTAAGGGTTAGCTTCTTTTCTTTACCGCCCGGGGCAGAGCGCAGGATGGGGAAATTTGCAGAGGTGGGGGTGGGGTGGGGAACGGGGCAGGGGCGGGGAAGAGGGCAAATGCACACGCTAACAGAACCCATTTGATTTTCCTCCCATTGAAAATCACAAAAAATCTACCCCGTTGTGTAAGAACAGGACTGGGCACGACAGTGATGCCCCCAGTGGTCAAATAGCCTGTTGATGCTCAGTGCTGACAAGTGAAAGATGGCTGAGGTATCAGAGGGCTTACCAGTAAGTTTCTCGTGCCATTAGAAAGGTTCTCACCCCCCGACACCCCACAATGACCTCGTGGGAAATATTGTGGCTTGGTGCAGTTTCAGTGGCTCTCCTCCTGTTTCTCACTGTCACGTGAAGCTGCACGGGGAACCATCAGATTTGATATTTGGTCTGTGTTGTTTGGCACTGTGTGGACAGGGGACAGATCATCACTTGCGTGTGTACTTTCTGCCAATACAAACACCTTCCTTGGCTTATATTAGACAGGAGGAAACTGGTGTCAGTGACTACGGAGTTGGTTTACATTACACAGGAGGAGATTGCTGTCAATTATGTTTGTATATTTTAAGAGATACAGCACTGAATATATATAGTATATAGTGCATGGATTATTGTAAGTAGACTTTCTAGGGACACTTTTCAAAACATCTGCGTTGTTAGTAAAAAAAATATGCCTTTAAAACCCACAGATGGTGGAGTTTCTACTTTGCTCTGGCCTTTACACATGAGAGCGCTTAGGAGGGAGGAATCTGTGCTTATCCCTTCTCACATGGTTCCGCAGATTTTTTTTTTGAGTTTGAAGCAGTTTACATGTTCCAAAATAAAAACAGGAAATTCTGGAAATACTCAGCAGGTCTGGCACCATCTGTGGAGCGAGAAACAGAGTTAACGTTTCAGAACTGGAAGACGTTAGAGATTTAACAGTCTTTAAGCAAAGGCAGAGCCAGGAACAAAGGCTAGGATGAAGGTGGTGGCGTGGGATGGGATTATTTCCAGCAACTGCGACATTTTGCTTTTGTTGCACAACAGCAACTTGCATTTATGTAGCACCCTTAACATAGTGAAACATACCAAAGTGCTTCACAGGAGCGTTACCAAAACAAAAGTTGACATATGAAAAAATTAAGACAGATGACCAAAAATCGTTATAAGGAGAAAAGAGAAGTATGTGGAGAAGTTTAGGGAGGGAGTTCCAGATCTTAACGCCTAGCCAGCTGAAGTCACGGCCACCAATGGTAAAGCAATTAAAATGCAAATTGGGGATCCCCAGGAGGGCAGAATTGGAGGAGTGCAGAGGTCTTGGAGGGTTGTACGGCTGCAGGTGATTACAGAGATAAGGAGGGGGCGAGGCCATGAGAAGTTTGAAAACAAAGATGACAATTTTAAAATTGAGGTGTTGCCAGACCAGGAGCTAATGTAGGTCAGTGAGCACGAGGGTGATGGGTGAACAAGACTTGGTGTAAGTTAGAATACAGACAGCATAGTTTTGGATGAGCAGAGACTTACACATTCTATAAGCCTGGTTACTGTTCTTCCAGTACCTGACTTTGTCTTTTTTTGCTTCTATAAAACAGATTACCTGGTCATTTGTCACAAAGGTGTTTGTGGGATCTAGCTGTGCGTAAATTGTCTGCTGTGTTTCCTACATTACAACAGTGACTACACTTCAAAAAGTACCTCTGACTGTAAACCACTTTGGGACTGAAGTTATGAAAGGCGCAATATAAATGCAAGTCTTTCTCTTTTACATATATTATTACTTGTAAATAAATCTGACCTGGTAGTTTTTGCCTATCATCATTTGTCTTGTGATGTATTGGGAATGTAAGAAATAGGAGCAGGAGTAGGCCATATGGCCCCTCGAACCAGCTCTAGCATTCAATAAATTCATGCCTGACCTTCTACATCAACTCCACTTTCCTGTCTTAAAACCCCCATTTAGCCCAGTATCTCTCTTCTGGCTCTTTGTCAGAGCAATCTAAAACTAATCCCACTTCCCTGTCTCTCTCTCCTAATTGCTCTGTATCTGCTTCTGCTTTAAATAGTTATTTTTCATTCAGGAAGAAAGATGATTACAATAGTGTCGCAAAGTGTCCTACACAAAGCACGAAAGCTAGTGCACGCTTACAAAGAGTAATCGAAAAGGCTAATAATGGAATGCTGGCCTTTATCTCGAGGGGGCTGGAATGTAAAAGGGAGGAAGTTAAGCTTCAGTTGTACAGAGCCTTGACCACAGCCACCTTTAAGGGCACAGCAGCTCAAAGGATACATTGTCCTTTCACAGATCCATGAGAATGACACCAGGGCTGAACGGGTTAAATTATGAGGACTGGTTATATTCATTTGACTTGCATTGAGTTTCAAAGATTGAGGGTTGTCTAATAAAGCATTTGAAAATAATAAAGTAATTTGATAGGGTAGATACTGGGGAGGTGGGGGGAGGGGTTTCAAGAACAAGAGGGCACAAGCTTAAAATTAGTTCTAGGCCTTTCGGGAGTGAAATCGGGAAGCCCTTTTTCACACAAAGAATGGTGGTTACTGTTCTTGGAAATCTGGAACTCTCTCCCTCAAAAGGCCAATTGAAATCTTCAAGACTGAGATTGCTCAGTGTTGCATAAAGGAACCTAGGGATATGAATCAAATGCGGGTAAATGGATTTGCAGTATCAGATCAGTCATGATCTAATTGAATGGCAGAACAAGCTTGAGGGCCTGAATGGGCTCCTCCTGTTCCTATGCATCCAGATTGTACACATTTTAAATACAAAATGCATCCAATGAAGGCCATGAAGTAATAGACACTTGCTGAATGCAACGGGAACTATGCAGAACCTGCTGGAAGTACCAGCCGCACAAGTTGCTGCACCTACAGGTCCTATGCAAGTCATGCCCTGCCAGTTATGCTATAAAAGCCAAATGCGTAACAAATGAACAAATGCAGGGAAGATATTAGTTACTAGCAGGAAGTGCTCCAGGCACTGTCAAATAAAAAACAACACATGTCTGGCACTGGACTAAAGGCAGTGACTTGAAGCAAAAGGGGGCATACGAAACTACAAACATACGAACGCACAAACATAGAACATATGAACGTAGAAATTAGGAGCAGGAGTGGGCCACTCGGCCCTTCGGGCCTGCTCCGCCATTCAATAAGGTCATGGCTGAACTGATTACTCCCCATTTCCACCTACCCCTGATAACCTTTCGCCCCATTGCTGATGAAGAATCTATCTATCTCTGCCTTAAAAATATTCAACGATTTTGCTTCCACTACCTTTTGAGGAAGAGAATTCCAAAGACTGACGACCCTCTGAGAGAAGAAATATCTCCTCATCTGTCTTAAATGGGCGACCCCTTATTTTTAAACAGTGACCCCTAGTTCTAGATTCTCCCACAAGGGGAAATATCCTTTCCACATCCACCCTCTCAAGACCCCTCAGGAGCTTATATGTTTCAATCAAGAGAGAGGATTCTGCTGATGTATATGAACTGCAAGAGTGATAAACGGCATTCAGACAGACCTAGTTCCCCGAAGTTACAATGTTCCTTTTCCTCTGCTAATTTTTTTAAATTCATTCATGGGATGTGGGTGACGCTGGCCAGGCCAGCATTTATTGCCCATCCCTAATTGCCCTTGAGAAGGTGGTGGTGAGCTGCCTTCTTGAACCGCTGCAGTCCATGTGGGGTAGGTAAACCCACAGTGCTTTTAGGAAGGGAGTTCCAGGATTTTGACCCAGCGACAGTGAAGGAACGGCAATATAGTTCCAAGTCAGGATGGTGTGTGACTTGGAGGGGAACTTGCAGGTGGTGGTGTTCCAATGCATTTGCTGCCCTTGTCCTTCTAGTTGGTAGAGGTCGCGGGTTTGCAAGGTGCTGTCTAAGGAGCCTTGGTTGCGTTGCTGCAGTGCATCTTGTAGATGGTACACAATGCTGCCACAGTGCGTCGGTGGTGGAGGGAGTGAATGTTTGTAGATGGGGTGCCAATCAAGCGGGCTGCTTTGTCCTGGATGGTGTCGAACTTCTTGAGTGTTGTTGGAGCTGCACCCATCCAGACAAGTGGAGAGTATTCCATCACACTCCTGACTTGTGCCTTGTAGATGGTGAACAGGTTTTGGGGAGTCAGGAGGTGAGTTACTCACCGCAGGACTCCTAGCCTCTGACCTACACTTGTAGCCATGGTATTTATATGGCTACTCCAGTTCAGTTTCTAGTAGCCCCTAGGATGTTGATAGTGGGGGATTCAGCGATGGTAATGCCATTGAATGTCAAGGGGCGATGGTTCAATTCTGTCTTGTTGGAGATGGTCATTGCCTGGCACTTATGTGGTGCGAATGTTACTTGCCACTTATCAGCCCAAGCCTGGATATTGTCCAAGTCTTGCTGCATTTCTACATGGACTGCTTCAGTATCTGAGGAGTCACGAATGGTGCCAAACATTGCGCAATCATCAGCGAACATCCCCGCTTCTGACCTTATGATTGAAGGAAGGTCATTGATGAGGCAGCTGAAGATGGTTGGGCCTTCGACACAACGCTGAGGAACTCCTGCAGTGATGTCCTGGAGCTCAGATGATTGACCTCCAACAACCACAACCATCTTCCTTTGCGCTAGGTTTGACTCCAACCTAGTGGAGGGTTTTCCCCTTGATTTCCATTGACCTCAGTTTTGCTAGGGCTCCTTGATGCCATGCTCGGTCAAATGCTGCCTTGATGTCAAGGGCAGTCACTCTCACCTCACCTCTTGAGTTCAGCTCTTTTGTCGATGTTTGAACAAAGGCTGTAATGAGGTCAGGAGCTGAGTGGCCCTGGCGGAACCCAAACTGAGCGTCACTGAGCAGGTTATTGCTAATCAATTGCCGCTTGATGGCACTGTTGATGACACCTTCCATCACTTTACTGATGATTGAGAGTAGGCTGATGGGGCGGTAATTGGCCGGGTTGGACGTCCTGCTTTTTGTGTACAGGACATACCTGGGCAATTTTCCACATTGCAGGGTAGATGCCAGTGTTGTAGCTGTACTGGAACAGCTTGGCTAGGGGCGCGGCAAGGTCTGGAGCACAGGTCTTCAGTACTATTGCTGGAATATTGTCAGGGCCCATGGCCTTTGCAGTATCCAGTGCCGTCAGTCGTTTCTTGATATCACGCGGAATGAATCGAATTGGCTGAAGTCTGGCAAAGGTGATGCTGGGGATTTCAGGAGGAGGCTGAGATGGATCATCAACTTGGCACTTCTGGCTGAAGATTGTTGCAAGTGCTTCAGCCTTATCTTTCGCACTGATGTGCTGGGCTCCACCATCATTGAGGATGGGGATATTTGTGGAACCACCTCCTCCAGTTAGTTGTTTAATTGTCCACCACCATTCAAGGCTGGATGTGGCAGGACTGCAGAGCTTAGATCTGATCCGTTGGTTATGGGATCGCTTAGCTCTGTCTATCGCATGCTGCTTATGCAGTTTGACACACAGATAGTCCTGTGTTGTAGCTTCACCAGGTTGACACCTCATTTTGAGGTGTGCCTGGTGCTGCTCCTGGCATGCCCTCCTGCGCTCGTTATTGAACCAGGGTTGGTCTCCTAAATTGATGGTAATGGTAGAGTGGGGGATATACCGGGCCATGAGGTTACAGATTGTGGATGAGTACAATTCTGCTGCTGCTGATGGCCCACAGCGCCTTATGGATGCCCAGTTTTGTATTGCTAGATCTGTTCGAAATCTATCCTATTTAGCACGGTTGTAGTGCCACACAACTCGAAGGAGGGTATCCTCAATGTGAAGGCGGGACTTCGTCTCCACAACAACTGTGTGGTGGTCACTCCGACCAATACTGTCATGGACTGTTGCATCGGTGGCAGGCAGATTGGTGAGGATGAGGTCAAGTATGTTTTCCGCTCTTGTTGGTTCCCTCACCACCTGCCGCATACCCAGTCTAGCAGATTTGTCCCTTTAGGACTCGGTCAGTAGTGGTGCTACCGAGCCACTCTTGGTGATGGATATTGAATTCCCCCACCCAGAGTACATTCTGTGCCCTTGCCACCCTCAGTGCTTCCTCCATGTGCTGTTCAACATGGAAGAGTACTGACCAACTATTTCTCAATTTAAGACCTTTTCTAAATGAAAGGTGTGACCTCGTGGCCATCTGAATTCTTAACATTAAAATTTTATTTGTTCATTTTGCCCCCCTCCTATTCCTGACTTGACTTAGACCTCCTGGCCTAGGAATTGGGTCGGGAAGTACTTCAGGCGTTACGTGGCCTGAAATTGGAGGACAGGAAGTGAGTGCATAGGAAAACAGCCACTTGCTCATCCAGCCTATCCACATATCTGCAAAGCCTTATGAATGTTGATTAAAAACCCAGGTCAATAAGGGGAAAAAAATCAGGTTTATGCCTCTAGGCGGTCGAAAGTAGTTCAGGAGACCACTCTGGGCCTGATTAATGATATATCACACTTCTCTCTTGTACGAGGTAATCTCCGCTGCAGCCAGAAGCCGGTCAAGCTCTCGCTTGAAGGATTTCAGCGTTTCAGTGTTCACCGCACAAGCCAGGAGCCTGTTCTACAGGTCTGCTCAGAGCAAAGAATCACTTCCTAACATCTAACCTAGTTCTGGCCTTACTGACTTTAGATTGTGACAAACCACCCCCCACCCACCACCCCCATCATCCGCCCTAGCCTTTTTAGTCAAAACAAAATGCCTTATAAACAATCCTCATAAACCTTGATCATGAATAATACCCACTTGGCAGAGGTACAGAGGTCAGTCAGCAGGTGCCGAAGGAACTGTACCCTGGAAAGAGTCCATCTCTTCGAGAAAGGGCAAAATTAGGGAGCTAAAGGGCAATTGCCGATAGAAACCCTCCCTGAGTGAGCTACACAAAGTCCAATTCACCTCTTCTCATTCAGTATGGTTTTTGCTGGGGTGGAGAGTATATATTGTGATACACAAGGTATCACAAATTGTGTGAGGTAGGTTGGGTGGGGCAGAGGGTCATTCCCTGTCCATCGTTGTTTGCACTTCTGGGAAACTCTAAACTCCTCATTTTTGGCTTTAATCTGCTTTCTGTAATTGCTATACCCGTACAGTCTTGCTTATATATCAACAAAAACCATTATGTCACGGCTGAGTTTAAAAGCCTGAGTGCTGTTTGGAAAATAGTCAATAAAATGGGAAGGCATTGGAGAAAAATGTTCCGACAGGGCCAGATTCCAACATGTCTGAGCACAATAAAGCACCACTCGTACAACTGTCAGAGACCTGTTAAACAACGATTCATTACCCTGCATCGGATTGTATTGCTAATGAGAGTTTCTACCCTGTAAAACAATGTTGTATGATAAATGCATGTATATCGTAAATGATGAGGGCACAGGTTGCTGACAACATGCGCAGTCTTGTATAATATATGTAGGAGTGTTTTGTATCACATACAGGACTTGTCTCTATCCTGTCATAATAAATGCTGGGGGTTTTCTTTATCATTTTCAGGAATGCTTCTACCCTATAATAGCGTTCCTTAATATAGACGGGAGTGTTCCATTTATTTGGTTCATATCTCTTTCTCTGCTCCATCCCTCCTTCTCCCTGTCTGCATATGTGCCTCTTTCCATCCCTATATCTTTTTCTCTCCCCACCCCATCTCCCTTTCCTACATTACAACAGTAACTATGCTTCAAAAAGTGCTTCATTGGCTGTGAAGCACTTTGAGACATCTGGTGGTCGTGAAAAGTGCTATATAAATGCAAGTCTTTCTTTCTCTGTGTTTGTGTGTGTGTCTCTTTTTCTCTCTCTGTCTCTCTCCCTCTCTCTCACTTCCTTCCTTCTCATAAGGCAATGAAAATATGTTAATGAGGCTAAATGAGATATGTTGGAAGGAGGCTCCTGTGGAGTGTGAACACCAGTATGGACCTATTGGGCCGAATGGCCTGCTTCTGTGTTGTAAATACTATGTAGTGCTATGTAATTGGTAACATTGTTGCCTGAGTCAGAAGGTTGTGGGTTCAAGCCCCACTCCAGGGACTTGAGCATAAAACCCAGGCTGATGCTCCAGTGCAGTACCAAGGGAGTGTTGGAGCTGCTGTCTTTCTCAACAGTGGTGAAGCTAAAGCCCTCTCAGTTGGATGTAAAAGATCCCACAGCAGTATTTCAAAGAACAGCAGGGGTGTTCTGCCCTGTGTCTCAGCTAATATTTATTCGTCAAGCAACACCTAAACCACCCACCACCCACCCCCACTCCAGAATACCTTGTCATTATCACATTGCTGTTTGTGGCAGCTTGCAGTGTGAAAATTGGCTGCTGCGTTTCCACATTACAACAGTGACTACACTTCAAAAGTACCCACCTTTTTGACCAAGTTTTTGTCCTGATACTTCCTCATGTGTCTTGGTGTCAAATTTTGATCGATAACGGTCTTGTGAAGACATTTTACTACATTAACGGTGCTACAGAGGTGCAAGTTGTTGTTGCACTTCATTAGTTGTAAAGTGTTTTGGGACATAATGAGAGTTGCTGTTTTAAGTGCAGGTTTGTCCTTCCTTTGTCGCCTCCCTTAGAAACGGCACAGGAGTTACGACAAGCTTGTGTCCCATTATGCTTACTTGTTTTTGCATTTCTCTATTTGGACTGCAGCTTTTTTTTGTTTTAAAGCTGTTGGGTCAAATCTTGCTGAGTTTGTAAGGTTGGCACAAATGTAGAACTACTCCAAGTGAACAGTTGAACAAAGTCCTGCTGAGTTTCTGGAAAATTCTGCCAGCGCCAACTCTAAAGCAAGACAACAAAGATAATGAGATTTTTAAGCAAGCCACCCAATTCTGTCTGGAGCGTGAACCAGAAAATTCAATTTAAAAACAGCAATTAATTCCAATTATAAAAAGTGTGTTTGGAACACAATTTGCCTTCAACCGTCTAGCTTTAAATCAAATTCTCAAGTACTTTGGAAAAATAATGACTCTTGCTGAACGTGTAAGCATATAGATAAGTTTTTGATAAAAAATGAAAATGCTGGAAATACTCAGCAGGTCTTGCAGCACCTGTGGAGGGAGAAACAATTCAGACAGATGACCTCCTATCAGGACTCTTCAAAAATACCTACCTCTTTGACCAAGCTTTTGGTCATCTGTCCTGATATCTCCTTATGTGGTTCGGTGTCAAATTTTCTTTGATAAGACTCTTTTATCATAGAATCATAGAATCTGCCCTTAAAAAATAAGGAAATAGTTATCCAACAGAATAGAAAACATATTGATGCATCTATTTTTGCTTGGAATAGAAAAGAAGACTTGCATTTACATAGCACCTTGCACAGCTTACGGGGAGGCAGTGGTGAAGTGGTCATGTCACTGAGCTAGTAATCCAGAGTGCTGGGCTAGCGCTCTGGGGGCATGGGTTTGAATCCCACCATGCTAGATGGTGAAATTTAAATTCAATTAATAAATCTGTAATTAAAAGCTAGTCTAATGATGACTATGAAACCATTGTCGATTGTTGTTAAAAACCCATCTGGTTCACTAATGCCCTTCAGGGAAGGAAATCTGCCATCCTTCCCTGGTCTGGCCTACATGTGACTCCAGACCCACAGCAATGTGGTTGACTCTTAACTGCCCTCTGATATGGCCTAGCAAGCCATTCAGATCTAGGGCAGTTAGGGATGGCAATAAATGCTGTCCAGTAACTTCCACAAATGAATAAAAAAAAACGTCAGGATGTCTCAAGATGTGTTACAGCCAATGAAGTACTTTTGAAGTGTAGTCGCTGCAGTATCGTAATAAACATGGCCGATAATTGCACACGTAAAGTCCCTCAAACAACAATAATTTGTTTTTGATGTTGTTTGAGGGATGAATATTGGCCAGGATGTCAAGGAGACCTCCCCCTCCTGTGCTTCGAAATATAGTGCCATGGGATCTTTTACATCCACCCGAGAGGGCGGGTGGGACCTCGGTTTGATGTCTCATCTGAAAGACAGCACCCCTGACAGTGCAGCACTCCTTCATTATGCGCTGGGGTGTCAAGTCCTGTGAATCCACAATCTTCTGACTCAGAAGCGAGAGTGCAACCCACTGAGCCACAGCTGACCCAGATTAAAATATGAAGGTCAAATAACATTGCCACTTTGCCTTTAAAATCTGAGTTGATTTGCAATGCCCCTTCTGCCACCTTGCCTGTTTATGGAGGGGCAAATGATTTATGGTCCCTGCTCCAGATCTGTACCATAGCTACCAACACATGATTTGCCAGGGGCTCAGAATTCAAGTCTTCCCTCCTCTTCTCACTTTGATTCTCCACCAGTGGCCTTGGAGCTCGGGTGAGGTTAGGAAGATAGACTTCAAAAGATGAAATTCCAGTGCAATGAGATGAAAGATGAACAAGAAACCGAAACAAAGTCTTACTGGTACAGTTGTCAGGACTCTGGAGGGTTTCATCAATGTAATAAAAGCAAAATACTGCGAATGCTGGAAATCTGAAATAAAAACAGAAAGCGCTGGAAATACTCAGCAGGTCTGGCAGCATCTGTGGAGAGAGAAGCAGAGTTAACGTTTCAGGTCTGTGACCTTTCATCAGAACAGGTCCCATTATTTCCTTTAGTCCGAAGTCCTATCCAGGTTGAATAGAGCTAACACATTGGGCTGGACGTTCCCTTTGGGGGCAGGAAACAGAAGTCGGGACTGTTTCTGAGTCCCAAACCCACCCCAGGGGAAACAGTCACTCTTTGGGATTTTCATGGAGGATCCCCGTTAATTGACATGGAGACAGGGTCCCTGTCTAATTAAGGGTGACGGGTGGGCTCTTGAAGCTAGAGGGCCAATCAGAGGCCTTCCAGCTTGAGAGGAGCAGAAGCCTGCAGCAAAGGTAAGTAATTGAGAGGGCTCTTCAACATAGAGGCTCCCTCTCACCAACCTTTTAAAAAGTTTTATTAAAAAACAGATACAGGAGCCAGGGTGGGGAGGGGGGGGGTGAGGTGTGGGGTAGGGGGTGGTGAGAGCGGGGGGGGGGTGAAATCTCTCTGCAGGACACCCTTTGGCTACACCCACACCCAGGCAGGCACGGAGGGCCTGTTGGCCAGCCTAGAATGCTGGCCTCACCCCACCCCGGCTTACCACAGGGTGTCCACTGCCAGGCAGTTAAACTGCCCCCCTCGGGAAACTGGAAGCTGACTGGAAGATTCCATTTGTCCTCCTTTAATTGAAGTTAACAAGGCTTTTAACAAGCCTAATCGGCTACCCACCAGGTAGGGACAGTTAGCGCTGCTGGCCCCAAACCAGCCTCGGCAAAAATGGCCAATGCCGGGAATGGGGTGGGGAACCCGGATTGTTTGCCGACGCTGATATTTTTGGCTCTGTAGCCATCCCTGGCAGGACACGAAAATCCTGCCTATTGAGTCTAAAAAGAATTTGCATTTATATCGTGCCCTTTATTTCCTTCGGACATCCCTAAGTGTTTTACAACCAATACGTTACTTTTTGAAGTGCAATCAATTTACATACAATAAAGTTCCACAAGCAGCAATGAGATAAATGGGGGTAAACTTAACCTCCCCAGGATCTGGGAGGGATGGAAAGAGTTAAAATTTAAGAAATAGGGATCCCAACCCCAACATACCCATTTCCGGTTTAATGGAGGCAGTTTGGTGGGCGTGGGTCCCAAATTTAAATATTTTATTGAGGCTGTGTGCCCGGGTTTTAGTGTTTTTACTAATTTAATGCCTGTGGGTTAGGTTTCCCATGCCTCGGGAGACCTGTCAGCTGAAGGGAGGTGATTACGGCTGGATCTAAGAGGTAACTGCCTTTCCAGCACTGCTTGTGGACCAGGAGGAGTAGGTATTCTTCAAGTCCTGCTGTTAAGTTTGGCAGAACCTCCCGGGAACTTGTATTTCGGGGTTTCCAGCTGCAACTCTTCCCCCGCACCCTCCTCATCTCTCTGTAAACATCGTATATATGTGTTTGGTGTTTTTGGTTGTGGGATGAGTGTTGACGCGAAAAATGCTTCCTGCTCTTTGAATAACACCATGGGATCATTGGGTGGATGGTTTAAGATTTGTTTGAAGCTGGCATCTCTGATACTGCGCTGGTGTGGCAGCCGAGATTAAATGCTCCAGCTCTGGAGTAGGGTTCGAGCCTAAGACTTTTTTTACTTTAAGTTGAGAATAGATGAAAATCAGGACTTTACGGATTAATGCAATACACAGCAACCGATAAATCAAATCCAAGACATTGAGTTAAATCTGCCAGACCTGCTGAGTATTTCCAGCATTTTCTGTTTCATTTCAGATTCTCAGCATCTGCAGTATTTTGCTTTTGTGCCAAGGTATTGAGTGACTGGAAAAATGGGTCATTAATAACCACTTACATTTCTTCAGCTGGTTGTTGTAATTTGATGCTAAAGATTATTGGCATTTTAAATACCCTTGAACCAAAATCCATCAATGTTACTATTAGGCAGTAATTGCAATGCTTAATGACTGCTATCTGGTAACCCCATTGTGCTCAGAGTGTAAAATGATAGTCTTGTCACCAATGGCTGGGTGGGATACTAACCAGGTTTGATCCCTGGTCAACATAGAGCAGGGAGGTCCCTATGATTATCTCGAGCCATTGTTGGTTGCTAGAACACCCAAGCATGTGGGTGCCATTTGAGCAACCAAATAGGGTTTGGTTCTATTGTGCTTCACTGTCCAGGCTTACACATGAAGAATAGCCACTTGGATGAGATATTGGGAGGTGAGTGGTGCTCAATGAATGATGGACAACCATGATGAGAAGAGAAGGGGTAAAGAGGACAGAAGAAACCTCAGTCTTCATTTGAGAAGCTGTTGCCTTTCAGCTGGTTATGTTCGATTTCACCGCATGCCAAGTGGAACAGTACATTTCAATTTCTTGAACTTAAAGGAACACTAGAGTCCTTTAGGGAGGGCAAGTGACTGTGACTTCAGAACAGTCTACTATGGTACTTGATGGGCAGGAGGGCCTCTTCTGGAGAAGGGAGAATAATGTATATAGTGACTTGGAAAAGCTGGGGCAACACAATCCCAGCAGTTACATAGGATCAGGTCCATCATGGAACTCTGCCTCTGACACTGCTGAAGTTAGGAGTTGGGGCCTACTGGAGTGGGCCTCTAGAGGTGTGCAGACACTTGCAGTATGTGCCGCTATGTTGAGGAGTTTTCAGCTTCTTTTGCCAATCTCTTGGAATGTGCTATATATGTAAATATATAAAATAAAGGGAAGTTGTTTCATTATTTGGAGCAGTGATACTGCCTTGCCGTAGCGTACAATGGAATTATTGGCTCATTTGACCCAATAGCTGTACGCTTCTAGCAGTTAACTGATGGCTGCTAAGGGTGACACAATCCAAAGGAGCATAGAGACAGACTGATGTGAATGTTAGTCTTAACACAGCCAACTGACCTGGGTACCTATCGTTATCCTGAACTAAAAGTCAGTGAAGACTTTGGGAGGTTAATGTTGCAAGACACAATCAGTTGCAACGAACATACCTTTGTGGGATAGCAGATCACATTCAAATAGCCCTTTCCTCATCAAAGATGGCCTTTAACTTGATTAACTTGTGCCCATAGATTACCGGGTCTCCAATGCAAGCAAAAAATCCTTGAGCAGGCATTTTAGATTTTGGTACTGCCCTCATTTTAAGACTTGCACACAAGGGTGGAAGACAGTGTACCTTTAAAAAGGGTGGATTGTATTTTCATCATCGGGGGTACTCTTGTAGCCCAAGATTTTGTGGGAAGGACACAGCTTCTGTGAGGAGAATAGAACACTTTGACTTACCAAATGATGGAACCCCAGAATCTATTCTATGAGTCTATGACTTGCAGCCATATTGGGTAGTGCAGTTGCCCATTTAATTAGCAAACTCACCTTTTATCTATAAAGAACCATCAAACTGAGATAACAGCTTGTTTACATCCTGTGTTTAATTCCTGTTGGATAAAGTTTTTAAAAAAATTTCCAAAATATACTTTATTCATAAAAATCTGTAAAAATTACATTGCCAAACAGTTTCCAAACAGCACCAAAAAATACAATCATTGCAAGGGAGATCAGTTTCCTTCAATACTGTCATGAGTTTCTTCCCAACCCTTCCAATTCACAATTGTCATGTCAATTACAGTTTTACATTTACAGCAATTGAGAATATTAACGATACAGTTCGAGGGGTTTCCCATGGATCCAGCCCCTCAGTCCAGCTTGGTGGGGGGACCTTACACTGTGGTCTTTCCCCATTGAGCCTTTGCTGCGGCTGCCCCAAGCTTTAGTGCGTCCCTCAGCACGTAGTCCTGGACCTTGGAATGTGCCAGTCTGCAACATTCGGTGGTGGACAACTCTTTGCGCTGGAAGACCAGCAAGTTTCGGGCAGACCAAAGGGTGTCTTTCACCGAATTGATAGTCCTCCAGCAGCAGTTGATGTTTGTCTCGGTGTGCGTCCCTGGGAACAGCCCGTACAGCACAGACTCCTGTGTTACAGAGCTGCTTGGGATGAACCTCGACAAAAACCACTGCATCTCTTTCCACACCTGCTTTGCAAAGACGCATTCCAGGAGGAGGTGGGCGACCGTCTCTTCCCCACCACAGCCAACGCGGGGGCACTGTGCGGAGGGGGCGAGACTTCGGGTGTGCATGAAGGATCTGATGGGGAGGGCCCTTCTCACCACCAGCCAAGCTACGTCTTGGTGCTTGTTTGAAAGTTCTGGTGATGAGGCATTCCGCCAAATGACTTTGACAGTCTGCTCGGGGAACCATCCGACAGGATCCACCGTCTCCTTTTCCCGTAGGGCCTTGAGGACATTCCGTGCAGACCACTGCCTGATGGACCGGTGGTCAAAGGTGTTTTCCCGCAGAAACTGCTCCACGAAGGATAGGTGGTACGGCACGGGCCAACTGCATGGAGCGTTCCGCGGCAATGGGCCCAGGCCCATCCTTCGCAACACCGGGGACAGATAGAACCTCAGCACGTAGTGACACTTGGAGTTTGCGTACTGGAGATCTACACACAGCTTGATGGAGCCGCACACGAAGGTGGTCATCAGGATGAGGGCCACGTTGGGTACATTTTTCCCGCCCTTGTCCAGAGATTTGAACATCGCGTCCCTCCGGACCCGGTCCATTTTAGATCCCCAGACGAAGCGGAAAATGGCTCGGGTGACTGCCACGGCGCAGGAGTGGGGTATGGGCCAGACCTGCGCCACGTAGAGCAACAACGTGAGCGCCTCGCACCTGATGACCAGGTTCTTACCCACAATGGAGAGAGATCGCTGCCCCCACATGCCCAACTTTTGTCGTACCTTGGCTACTCGCTCCTCCCAGGTTTTGGTGCACGCCCCGGCCCTTCCGAACCATATCCCCAGCACCTTCAGGTAATCTGACCTGACGGTGAAGGGGACAAAGGATCGGTCAGCCCAGTTCCCAAAGAACATGGCCTCGCTCTTGCTGTGGTTAACTTTGGCTCCCGAGGCCAGTTCGAACTGGTCGCAGATGCTCATCAGTCTGCGCACGGACAGCGGATCCGAGCAGAAGACGGCGACGTCATCCATGTACAGGGAGGTTTTGACCTGAGTGCCTCCGCTGCCTGGGATTGTCACCCCTCTTATGCTCGCATCCTTCCTAATAGACTCAGCAAAGGGTTCAATACAGCAAACAAACAAGACCGGGGAGAGAGGACAGCCCTGTCTGACTCCAGATTTGATCGGGAAACTTTCCGATTCCCACCCGTTGATTGAGACTGCGCTACTGATGTTTGTGTAGAGCAGTTGGATCCAATTGCAGATTCCCTCCCCAAACCCCATTTTGGAAAGCACGTCCATCATGTAGGTGTGCGATATCCTGTCAAAAGCCTTCTCCTGGTCCAGGCTGATGAGGCAGGTGTCCACCCTCCTGTCCCATACGTAGGCGATCGTATCCCTGAGTAGCGCAAGATTATCAGAGATCTTCCTGCCGGGTACAGTACAGGTCTGATCGGGGTGAATCACCAACTCCAGAGCAGATTTGACTCGACTGGCTATGACTTTGGACAGAATCTTGTAGTCAACATTAAGCAGTGAGATGGGCCGCCAATTTCTGATTTCTGCCCTCTCCCCCTTTTGCTTGTAAATGAGGGTGATGATGCCTTTCCTCATGGATTCTGACATGCTGCCGGCCAGGAGCATACTCTCGTATACTTCCAGCAGGTCCGGGCCGACCCAGTCCCACAGGGCCGAGTACAACTCGACCGGTAAGCCGTCGCTCCCGGGAGGGATAAAGTATTCCTGTTAAACATCTACGGAAAGTGCCAGGGTCAACTGCAGACTCCTCACAGCAGAAGTGGTGTCAATGTTTGCTAACCTCTCGACAGTGATGTGAAGTGCATGTAATGTGCCGTGACCTGGGGGGTAAGTAACACTTGTAAAAGGATATGTGTTGATGGCAGCCAGATGCCACAGTGGACAGTTTAAAAAGGAAAGTAAAGTGTAGGGAGGAAACTTGTAATCTAAGCTTCTTCGCTTTGTACGAGGAAATGTGTTCACAAAAATAGCACGACGCCAAAAGCTTTTAGCTTGAGGTCAGGCCGAGGTATCATCATGCGATATCGTGTAACACACTCTCATCCTTTATCTCTTGTCGCTGCTCATGGGACAACCCTTCCATCCCCACTGATCTAAGAACATGCCAACAATGACAGGCAGGTAAAGACCCTCTGGTCCCACACAATTGTGTATCACAATATGTATATTCATCAGCCTACCTGAAATCAAGTGATCTTCTGGGTGAGGCGGAAAACCGAATAACAACCCAAGCCAATTTGGGAATAAAATCTGGGAAATCCTTCTCCAACTCATCTAGGTGATCGAACCTAATCCAGGAGATCACTCTGGCCCTGAATTCACTGCAGTATCTACCTTTCGTAAGGGGTGATGTCTGCCTTAGCCAGAAACAGGTCCAGCTCTTGCTCGAAGGAATTCAGCGAATCGGCATCCACTGCACAAGATGGCAGCCTATTCCAGAGGTCCACAATTGTCTGGGAAAAGAACCACCTCCTGATATCTAACCTAGGTCTGATCTTATACACCATAAAATTCTGACCCCTGGTCCTCCCTAATCTATTTAATTGGAACAAACTGTCACAATCTATTCCCCTCATCATCTTATAAACCTCAGTCAGATCACCCCCTCAGTCTATGCTTCTCTAAAGTGCAGAGTCCCAACTCTTTTAGCCTGTCATTATACTGGGAATTAGTCTGGTGGTCCTCCTCTACACCCTTTCCAAAGCCTCAATATCAACCACCATGTAAGGAGACCAAAACTGGACACTGTGTTCCAGATGAGGCCCAACCAAGGTCATGCAGTAGGACAAAATCTTATAATCAGAGTCTTGTAATTAATTGTGCAATAAGCAGATTGTGCTGGTGGCATCCCGAGTAACCCACCACTAGTGAAGATGTGGAATATTGACCCTGCTGTTTGGAATGAAGCAGGTCCGATACTGCCACCGGCACCATCTGTTCGTGCTTCACTCCAACCAGTGAGACTGTCGGGTCATGAGTCACTAACATGCAGATGCAGCAAGCAATTAGGAAGACAAATGGTATGTTGGCCCTCATCGCAAGGGTTTTTGAGTACAGGAGTAAAGAAGTCTTGCTGCAATTGTATAGAGCCTTGGTGACACCGCACTTGGAGTATTGTGTACAGTTTTGGTCTCCTCATCTAGAGGATATACTTGCCATAGAGGGAATGCAACAGAGCTTCACCAGACTAATCCCTGTGAAGGCAGGATTGTCTTATGAGGAGAGATTGAGGAAACTGGGCCTGTATTCTCTAGAGTTTTGAAGAATGAGAGGTGATCTCATTGAAACTTACAAAATTCTTACAGGGCATGACAGGGTGAATGGAGATAGGATGTTTCCCCTGGCTTTTGAATCTCGAACCAAGAGATACAGTCTCAGAATAAGGGGTAGGCCATTTAAGACTGAGATGAGGAGGAATTTCTTCACCCAGAGGGTGGTGAATCTTTGAGCTTCCGCAGCCTTCTGGGATAGCGAATTCCAATCATTGAGCATGTTCTAGATACTAATGACATCAAGGGATATGGGGATGATGCGGGAAAGTGGCATTGAGGTAGATGATCATCCACGATCTAATTGTATGGCGGAGCAGGCTCGATGGGCTGAATGGCCTCCTCCTGCTCCTATGTTCCTATGTCAATGTTCCACGTCCTCAATCGTGGTGGGCAACTTCAGATGCTAACAGCGTGAATCAGACAGTTGCCAGTACTGCACCGTGACTTTGAGATCTGTACTCAGGGTGGGTCAGGTACCTCACTGGAAGATCGACCTTACCCTACATTACACGAATTAAACACTTATTTCACCTGTTTGTGTGGCATGTGCCTGGTAGAATGATTAGCATTGGTAATTTCCCCTTTAGAATTTGTTCAGAATGTTAGGTGCTCCTAACTTACGACTTCTAAGTGACGTCTTGTGCTCACTGGCTGCAGGGTTTGAATGATGACCATTAGAACTCTGGCAGCCTGGGACCTCCTTGTGTGCACTGGGAGAGGTCTGCATCAACCTGCCTGGTCGGGTCTGCTGTCTCGCAACAACTGGGATGCTTGATGGTCCAGACGTGGCAATATCTGGAGAGGAGCTGTCTGTGTTACATGTCTACTCCAGGCATGACCACTTTGCTGTGTAGTGTGAGGCCCATGAATCTCTGCCTCTACATTCCCTACTTTCCCAGCAAATTGAGGCTGCCGAAGATGGCTTCTTGTCCAGATTTGACCCCTCGCTTGCTAAAATATTGTTTCCCTCGATTGGTTGTCAATTTAAACCCCCCTCCGCCTCTTTTCTAACACAGGCTGCATCCTTATTGTCACCTCTTTGACCTTAACCGCAAATACTGGGAGAGCAGGGCCCTGCTGCACAGGATTGACCCCCCCTTGTTCTGCTTGTGAGAGGAGGAGGTAAAGAGCCTTTAGCCTGATGCAGGCTGTTCTCGGGCTTAACCAGGCAGATGACTGCTGTAAAAAAAACTTTGAAGGTGCTTTTTATACAATATATGTCAAGGATATGTATAGCACAGAAGGAGGCAATTCGCCCATCAAGTCGGTGCAGGCTCTCCATGGAGCTATCCAGTCAGTCCCACTGCCCCGCTCGAACCCTGTAGCCCTGCAAGTTTATTTCCTTCAATGGCCATCCAATTTCCTTTTGAAGTCATTGATTGTCTCCGTTTTCACCATCCTCATGAGCAGCGAATTCCACGTCATTAGCACCGGCTGCCTAAAAAAAAAGTTCTTCCTCATATTCCGCCTGCATCTCTTGCCCAAAACCTTCAATCTGTGTCCCCAGTCCTTGCACCATTAGTTAGTGGGAACAGATTTTCCTTGTCTAACTTATCTAAGCCTGTTATAATCTTGTACACTCTATTAAATCTCCCCTCAATCTCCTTTGCACTAAGGAGAACAACCCCAGCTTTTCCAACCTAATCTTGTAACTAAAATCCCCCATCCCTGGAACCATTCTGGTAAATCTCCTCTGCACCCTCTCAATACTGCAGTTGGGGCCTAACAAGAGCTTTATCAAGGTTCAGCATAACGTCTGTGCTTTTGTACTCAATGCCTCTATTAATGAAGCTCAAGATCCCATATGCTTTACTAACCATTCTGTCAATATGTTCTGCCACCTTCAAAGAGCTATGCACATGCACCCCCAGGTCCCTCTGTTCCTGCACACTCTTTAGAGTTGTCCCATTAAGTATATATTACTTCTCCCTATTCCTTCTGCTAAAATGCATCATCTCACACTTCCTGTATTAAATTCCATCTGCTAGCATATCTATGTCCTGTTGCAGACAGTTCATATCATCCTCACTGTTTGCCACATCTCCAAGTTCGGTGTGATTGACAAATTTTGAGATTCTCCTCCATATTCCAAGATCTGAATCATTTAGATGTAGGAAAAGGAGAGGGAGACAGAAATCAGGAAACTACAGGCTAGTTAGCTAGTTATCATACCGTTTATCTTTGTTCCATGACCTTCTGGTCAGTTATTCTCTGTGAACTTGTCCTATCAACACCTTTTCTTTGGTTATTTCTTGCCCCACCCCTGCTTTATTTGCTTAAAACCTGTTACATTCTAATATTTGCCAGTTCTGATGAAGGGTCACTGACCTGAAACGTTAACTCTGCTTCTCTCTCCACAGATGCTGCCAGACCTGCTGAGTATTTCCAGCATTTCTTGTTTTTATTTCAGATTTCCAGCTTCTGCAGCATTTTGCTTTTATATTAGGCTAGTTAGCTTAATATCTGTCACGGGGAAAATGTTAGAAGCTATTATTAAAGACAAGGAACTTAGAAAAATTCAAGGTAATCAGACAGAATCAACATGGTTTTGTGAAAGGGAAATCATGTTTAACCAATTTTTGGAGTTCTTCGAGGAAGTAACATGTGCTGTGGATAAAGGGGAACTAGTGGATGTACTGTACTTAGATTTCCAGAAGGGCATTTGATAAGGTGTCACATCAAAGGTTATTGCAAAAAATAAAAGCTCATGGTGTAGGGGGTAACATATTGGCATGGATAGAAGATTGGCTAGGTAACAGGAAACAGAGAGCGGGCATAAATGAATCATTTTCTGGTTGGCAAGAAATAACGAATGGTGTGCCACAGGGATCAGTGCTGGGGTCTCAATGTTTTACAATTTATATAAATTACTTGGATGAAGGGACCAAAGGTATGGTTGCTAAATTTGCTGATGACACAAAGTAACTTGTGAAGAGGATATAAGGGGGCTACAAAGGGATATAGATAGGTTAAGTGAGTGGGCAAAGATCTGGCAAATGGAGTATAATGTGGCAAAATACGAAATTGTCCATTTTGGCAGGAAGAATAGAAAAGAAGCATATAATCTAAATGTTAACAGAATGCAGAGCTTTGAGATGCAGAGGGATCTGGGGGTCCGAGTGCATGAATCGCATAAGGTTAGTATGCAGGTACAGCAAGTAGTTAGGAAGGCTAATAGAATGTTATCATTTATCGCGAGGGGAATTGAATACAAAAATAGGGAGGTTATGCTTCAGTTATACAGGGCATTGGTAAGATCACATCTGGAGTACTGTGTATAGTATTGGTCTCCTTATTTAAGGAAGGATGTAAATGCATTGGAAGCAGTTCAGAGAAGGTTTACTAGACTAAAACCTGGAATGGGCGGGTTGTCTTATGAGGAAAGGTTGAAGAGGCTAGGCTTGTATCCGCTGGAATTTAGAAGACAAAGAGGTGACTTGATTGAAATATATAAGATCCTGAGGGGTCTTGACAGGGTGGATGTGGAAAGAATGTTTCCTTTTGTGGGAAAATCTAGAACTAGGGGTCACTATTTGAAAATAAGGGGTCGGCCATTTAAGACAGAGGTGAGGAGAAATTTTTTCTCACAGACGGTCATGAGTCTTTGGAACTCTCTTCTTCAAAAGGCGGTGAAAGCAAAGTCTTTGAATATTTTTAAGGCAGCGGTGGATAGATTCTTGATAAGCAAGGGGGTGAAAGGTTATCAGGATAGGCGGGAATGTGGAGTAATCAGTTCAGCCATGAACTTATTGAATGGCAGAACAGGCTTGAGGGGCCAATTGACCTACTCCTGCTCCTAATTCATATGTTCATATGTTTCTGGCACTGACACTGTCTACCATCATCCAGTCTGAAAAACAACCATTTACTACGACTTGCTGTTTTCTGTCCTTAAGCCAATTTTAGTAATCAATTGGACACTGACCCTCCTATTCCATGAGCCTTTTATGTGGTACCTTACCAAACACTTCCTTAAAATCCATATGAACAACATCCACTGCATTCCCTTCATCAACCTTCTTTGTTACTTTATCAAAAAATTCAATTAGTCAAGCATGACCTGCCTTTTACAAATCCGTGCTAATTAACACAAACACCTCCAAGTGTCTGTTCATTTTTTTCCCCCTGATTATTATTTCTAAAACCTTACCCACCACTGATGTTAAACTAACTGGCCTGTAGTTGCTAGGACTGTCCTTACACCCTTTCTTGACTAAGGGTGTCACACTTGCCACTCTCCAATCTACTGGCAACACCCCCGTATTCAGGGAAGATTGGAAGATTATGGCAAGCCCTTCCACTATGTCCATTCCTATTTAGCAAACTGGGATGTAAACCATTGGACCAGGTGACTTATCAACCCTAAGAATAGCCAGTCTTTTAACTAGCACCCCTCTCAATTTTTACACTATCCATTGCCTTACTCTCTCTGTTTCTACCGACATTTTGGCTGATTCCACTTCCTCAGTGAACACTGATACAAAGTACTTGTTAGGTATATTAGCCTTGCCCTGTGCCTCTAAGCATAGATTACCCTCTTTGTCCCTAATAGGCCCACTCCACCTTTTACTACCTGCTTACTATTTACATACTGGTAGAAGATTTTTGGGTTTCCTTTTATGTTGACTGCCATTCTATTCTCCTACTCTCTCTTTGCCATGCCTTATTTTCCTCTTCACCTCCCCTCTCAACTTATTGTATATGGTCTGGTTCCCACTTGAAGAACTCACCTGACATGCATCATTCACCCTCTTTTTTTGTTTCATCGTAATCTCTATCTCTGTCATCCAAGGAGACCTGCTTTTTGTTCCCTTTTGCCGTTGTCAGAATGTTTCTCGCCTGTACCTGAAGCATCTCTTCCTTAAAGATAACCCATTGTTCCGATACAGCTCTTCCTGTCAGTCTTTGGTTCCATTCTACCCTGGCTAGATCCCTTCTCATCGTATTGAAATTATCCCTCTTCCAATCTAGACATTCTACCTTATTTTGTTCCTTGCTTTTCGGCATTACTAGTCTAAACCTCATGATACGATGATCACTCTTACCCAAGTGCTTCCCCACAGACACTTGGTCCACTTGGCCCACCTCATTTCCCAACGCTAGATCCAGCAATGTCTCCTTTCTAGTTGAATGAGAACATGCTTATGAAGGAAGTTCTCCTGAACACATTTCAGAAATTCCTCCCCCTTCTTACCCTTTACTCTAAAATTATACCAATTGATATTTGGGTGATTAAAGTCCCCCAATATAATCACTGTATAGTTATTGCACATCTGTGTGATTTTCCTGCAGATTTGCTCCTCCATCTCTCTCTCACAATTTGGAGGCCCATAGAATACCCCTAGTAGCATGATCAAATCCTTTTTGCTTCTCAACTCTAACCAAATGGATTCTGTTCTTGCCCCCTCAAGGACATGTTCCCTTTCCAACACTACAGTGTCTTCCCTAATCAGTACTGCCACCCCACCTCCCTTTTTTCCTTCTCTATCTTTTCTGAGCACTTTATATCCTTATATAAGTGCCCAGTCCTCGCCATTTTTAAGCCAAGTTTCCGTTATTGCCACTACATCATATTCCCATACTGCTATTTGTGTTTGTAGCTCAGCAACCTTATTCACCACACTTTGTGCATTTACACACATGCATTGTAATCCTGTCTTTGCCTTCCTTATAGTCCTTATCAGTCTGCTCCCATCTAATATGGAACATGCTGGCTTAATTTATCAAGTTTCCTCAGCTCTGACTCCTGTTTTTTAAAAATCACGTGATATCTTTTCAGTTCCTGGAAACTTCATTCACCCTTCCTGCCCTCTCTTCCTACATTGTGATGGGGGAGGGTGTACTGGAGGAGAGGAGAAGGGGAGAGGAGGAATGAAGGGGACCATCAATCGCATCAGTTGATGGAAGCAACGATGACACTCCTGGCCAGCTTCTAGATGACGGAGCCAAACTACCAAGGGAGTCCCCGTCGATGACATCTTAATGTCTAATCGTCCGTTCACAAAAACTTGCACTGGAATACGGAGCTAAAATGTGTGGATTTAGAGACTTTAAGACCTTGGCAGAAGGTAGGGATCTTGCAAGTGTTTATGATCCCCAGATTATATGTTCATTTAATTTTGGCAGAAGTTTCCCAGAATGTGCTTAAGAAACTCAATTAAACTGATTTAGAACTACACAGAGAATTCTGGCCTCTTACATGCCCGACGTGGAGATGCAGATGGAGCTTTACGAAGACTCAAGTTTTGGATTCCAGGGGCGACATTAAGTTAGGAGCCCTGAGGAAATCAGAGGCTAATACTCGGGCTTCCTCTCTTTCTTTTGTTTGCTGGAATTGGTAATTTGGAGATTGGATTGATGTTTAAATCATCGAATCTTACAAAAAGGAGGCTATTCGGCCCATTGTGTCTGTGCTAGCTATTTGAAAGAGCTCTCTAATTAGTCCCACTCCCCTGCTTTTCCCCACAGCCCTGCCAATTTATTTCCTTTTCAGGTATTTATCCAATTCCCTTTTGGAAGTTAGTACTGAATTTCCTTCCATTGCCCTTCAGGCAGTGCATTCCAGATCATAACTCACTGCAATAAAAACAGTCTCCTCGTCTCCTCTTTCTGAATTGTCTGGAATCTGTGTTACTGACTGTCCTGCCAATGGCAACAATTTCTCCTTATTTACTCCATCAAAACCATTCATAATTTTGAATATCACCATTAAATCTCTAGGCTCTCCACGTAACTGAAGTCACTCATCCTTGGTATAAAATTCTAGTAAATCTTGACATTCTTCCTAAAGTGTAGTTCCCAGAATTGGACACAATACTCCACCTGAGGCTTAATCAATGATTTATATGGGGTTTGCATACTTAGAGCTGAACTTTGTGCTGGAGGCGGGCCGAAAAGATAGGGGGAGCCCCGTCTTGCCTTTTCGCGCCCCCCACCCCCCCCCCCCACCCCCGGCCGGAGCAATCCTCCTGTCTGTTAACCACTAAGTTTCACAGGACAGGACCTCCGTCCTTTTAAGGACGGGGATCCCACCTCCAAGGCCTGCCAGCCCATCAGAGGGCCTGCAGCTCAGCAGCAGTGGCAGCGCCACTGCAGAGGCCTCGGACTCAGGCCCAGCGTTGGAACCCTTGACCAGAGGTAGGTGAGGTGGGGTTGCTGGGGCACGTCCGGAAAGCACCGGTGAGGGGATTCTGGGGGGTGGTCATGCACTCCAGCGGTAGGGGGTTCCCAGGAGGTAAAGTGGTTCCCGGTGGATGTCCTCTGTGGGCCACGAATTGGAGGGCCCTTCCGCAAGCCCACGGGGAGGGTGCCTCATGTTACAAGGTGTTCTCCCCGCATGGTGGAGGCACCCCCCCAACACTGGTAAGATCCCAGCAGCGGCTGGAAGAGGCTTTTAATTGGCCATTAATAGGCCACTTAAGAGCCTCAAATGGCTGGTGGGCCTATCCCACCCCCAGGAAGATCGCTTGGCGATGGGGAGGCGACGGGCCCTCCGTTCCCCCCCCCTCTCACTACCCCTCTGCCACCCAGTGCGCTACTCTGTGACCCCCCACCCTCCCACCTCCGACCCCGCCTCAGGGAGCCACACAAAATCCCAGCCTAAAAATCTAACAACCTGTAAGGCTGGTTGAGACGGATTTGAGCAGGGAGAGAGTGTTTTTACAACCCAGAGTAAAGAAGAAGAACAGCAGAATTCGAGTGAAATATCTCATCAAGGACCCAGACAAAAATAACTTCACTAATAATCCAATCTCTTAGTTGTGTATGAAAGCATAAGGGAATGATTCAGGCTCAAATTGGAAAAAGACTTCCATTATGAGCCAGCTTTCTCTTCCAAGTGTCACAAGTACCACTGGGAGAAGGAGAACCCCGTGTGATAAACTTCTGCAGAAGATATTTGGTGGTGAGTGAGCCAATGTCACACATCTCAGAGACGTCCTCCTTGTGAATGACATGAGAATTAGAAGGCACAATACAACCTTGGCTAGATTGCTTGATTGATGAAGACAGCGGTTAAGATTGGATGGCTTACCTCAAACCAAAATTAATTTTCAATGATGGCGCCCTCTGGAAACAAGACACAATCATTTTCCACGGGTAATCGTCAGCAATCATTGATGAGACTGAGATCTGAGAAGGGAATAGTGGAGCGTTGACAAGAGTTTAGGGCACAATGGTTACAAATGATAAAAATCAGCTCACAAAATTGACTAATTTCAAGAATGTAGGCTTCTTTTAGGTTGTTACCAGGTATGGGGGCAGCGGTATGGTGGTAATGGGTAGTTTAATTAGGTGGTTAGGTTGGTAACACTCTTGCCTTTGAGTCAGAATGTTGTGGTTTAAGTGCAACTCAGAGACTCAAGCACAGAATCTAGGCTGGCACTCCAGTGCAGTACTGTGGAAGTGCTTTTGGATGAGCTGTTAAACCGAGACCTTATCTCCTCTCTCAGGTGGACATAAAAGATCCAGTGGCACTATTTCGAAGAAGAAAAGGGGAGTTATCCCTGGTGTCCTGGCCGATATTTATCCCTCAATCAAAATCACACAAGAAGCAGAAGATCTGATCATTATCACATGGTGTTTGTGGGAGTTTGCAAATTGGCTGCTGCATTTCCTACATTACAACAGCAACTGCACTTTGAAAGTACTTCATTGGCTGTAAAGCGCTTGGGGATGTCCTGAGGACGCAAAAGGTGCTTTATAAATGCAAGACTTTCTTTTTTTAATAACATTTTCAAGAAGTTAAACATTTTAAATATTTTGCTCAGTATAGCTCCAAATATTTCAATGCTTTTAAGTTTTGAGCCCCGATTTTAACTTGGCGGTAGGGGGAGGGGAGCGCAAATTCAGCATGAGGGACGCTGAGAGGAGCATCAAGCCAGCACGGCCCCGTTAGAGTGAAATCATGTCTCGGGCCTCATCTCCACCTTGCTAGTGATCCCAGCAGGAATCAGTCCCTGGCCGGTTCTGCTGGGGGCCCTTGAGTATCAACCTAAAATGGAGATCGGGGTCCGAGGATGTGGAAATAGGCCAGTCACACCTGAAACAACCCTCTGTGAAAATTTCACATTTGACATGTAAAGGAACTCCTGTGGCAGCGCTAACTTCCTTCAGCTGTGTGAAATTTTGATGCAGAAAAATCCTTTGAGATTCTTGGCTCCCATTTGATTTTTTTTTTTAAAAAGGAACTAGTGTAGAAAAGGCCAAGTAAACTCTTTAGAGTGAGCAGGTTATAATGGTTCAGAGAGACCTGCATCAACAAAATTGATAATGTTGCTATGGCAGCACCTGCACAGTTCCAGCATGGCGATTTGCTAGACTTGACTGGGGGCTAAACACTAATCTACATCACTTTGTGCCCAATTCTGGGGTGGGGCCAATTGTCTTTTCTGCCTCAGCTTGCAAGAAGCAAAAATGTACTCGACCATTGTATTCTAAAATGGGAAACACCCAGATTAGTACTTTTATCAAACATTTCACAGCAAATTAATTACTTATGAAGTGTAATGACCTTTGTGTAGGCAAAACACAGCAGCCACTTTGTGCAAAGCAAGATTCCACAATCTGTGATCAGTTAATCTTTTTCATGGGGGTTATTGGTTGAAGGAGAAAGGTTCTCCAAGATTAGAGTCAACAACTGTCCTGGATTTTCCTGGTGTCTCCAGGAATGAATGATTAATCTCAGGGACACTGCTGCAAGTAACACCCAGAAAGAAAGATCATAGTGGCAGTAAAAGTTTTTTTTTGCATTTTATGTGAACACTTTTATTGGTTATAAAAATATTGAAGTGGAGGGGGAGGGGGCAGCGCAAAAAGGCCATTCACCTGATGGTCCAGAATCATCCAATCAGATAACGAGGACTCAGTGTGGCACAAGGATGGAAATGCCAGTTGACCAATGGGAGGGATGTTGGGGCAGGGCTGTTGGAGGCCAGAGGTCATGTCATGAGCCCTCCCAAAGGACATCCACCCAAAGTTGGCAAGACTATCAGAGACTCCAATCAAAATACCTGCTAAGCGTCAACTTGTGCCTGGGTCCCCCTAATCATTAAGACAAGACCTCCATTTTAATACCTTATCTCACCTAAAGCTCCATGCTCCTGACAGTGCAGCACTCACTCAGTATTGAGTCAGAGTGTCATCCTGAGCTTTATGCTCAAGTCTTGCAGTGGGACTTGAACATATGAACCCACAACCTTCTCACCCAGAGGCAAGGATGCAAACAGCTTAGCAAAGCTAACAGGCATGGCCAGTTACTTGAATTCTGTTTGGGATTTTTTTGGGGGGTTGCGGTAGAGAGAGGGCCAGCAGCAGTAATTCGAGTTACGACCAGGATGGGAGGTATTCAGAAAGCAATCTGGAATGGAAACATCAGCTTTTACTTTAAAGAGTCCTGCCACAGATGTTCCACAGGAGTGTGTCAGTGTTTACAGTGGATCCACAGAGGTTTTTTTTCCAGTTTTTATATGAAGGCTCCACAGGAGTGAGTCAGTGGATATTTATACAGGGCCTACAAGAGTGTGTCAGTATTATGTCTCCTGGTTGTATTCTGGTTCCCATATGTTAGAAATAATCACACTTCAAACTTGGAAAGACTGGAGTTCTTTGTTCATTCGTTCAGCTCATGCTGCCTGGTATAGGACTGCCCTCGGCCAGTGTCCACACATCACATGACTCACTAGTGCCACTGTGAATGTGGCCCCCTGGAACATTTACATATAACAATTAGTTTTTAGCTAATTAGTTCCTAGCACTTTACAGATAGTATAACAATATATAACAGTGTTGTCAGAATGCCTACGTGACAGAGTTGTTAGAGGGCCTACAGGAGTGTGTCAGTATGTACATGTGACCTACAGGAGTGCATCAGTGTGTACAGAGGGCCCACAGGAGTGTGTCAGTGTGTACAGAGGTGCTGCAGGAGTGTGTCAGTGTTGTCAGAGGGCCTACAGAAGTGTGTCAGTGTTGGCTGTGCCATTAGTCATTTTCTGTACTTCTACTCTATGTTACCCAATCTCCTCATCAGGCACCTTGCGACATTTTATTTGTACATAAGGTAGCTGTTTCTTCTGGTTTGTTTTCTTAGTTTGTGGAGAACTTTAACTTTTATACCCCTCCCCCTTTGCCACTATAATATTGTCTTAACCTGTTTCTGTCAGATTCTTGGAATCACTAGCGTCATTTTGCCTCTGTTTAGATAGGCTTGTGGCTGTACTTGCTTCTGTGAATAGATTCTTTGTTCCTCATGCAAGCCACCATGCAGAGCGCACAGCTCAAGTTTAGTTCACTGTCTGAGTTTATATTCTGCCCCCCTGCAGGCCCGTGCATCGCTAGGCCCTCAGCTTCCTGTGGCACTTTGTAGCCTGGGAGCCATTTGCAGTCCCTGTCCTTCAGCCACGACCCTTGGCAGGCGTGGTGCTCCATATTCCTCTAGGCCCTTCCAGGCCATGTCATGTTGCTGGATTGGGGTTTAGAGCTGTTTCTCCTCTCTTGCTCCGCAACAAGAGAAAGCCAGGTACTAGGAGGTAGGCCTCTCCCAGCTTCCATACAGCAAGTGAATCGACGACCCCTTTTAACTTAGAACTGCTGGTCCTATAAAGTTCTACAGCACAGGAGGAGCACATTCTGGCCATCATATCTAGAATCATAGAATGACAGAGCACAGAAGGGGGCCATTCAGCCCATCGTGCCTATGCCAGCTCTTTAAAAGAGCTATCCAATTAATCCCACTACCCTGCCCTTCTGCCCGTAGCCCTGAAATTTTTTCCCCCTTCCAATTCCCTTTTGAAAGTTATTATTGAATCTGCTTCCACCAGGCTTACAGGCAGTGCATCCAGATCACAACAACTCGCTGGATAATGAAAATTCTCCTCATCGCCTGTCGGTTCTTTTCCCAATTGCTAGCTCTCTGACACAAATATCCAATTAGTTCCATTTCCATGGCCTGTTTCTTATTTTAATACATTGTCCTGTTTCGTTATTGAAAGCTGATGGATTTTCCTTCCATCACCGTTTCTGGTTGGGCACGCCAAGTCCCAAAAACCCTCTTGGATAACTATATATTCTCCCGACTTCCTGCTTTATTCATTCCTTAGGAGATGAACTTCACATTTTCAACCTTGAGTTCCTAACTGACCAGTCAGTGGAATCTTAAAAAGCAAAGAGAAAGACTTGCCTTTCTATAGCACCTTTCACTACCCCAAGTCATTCCAAAGCGCTTTACAAACAATGAAATACTTTCTGAAGTGTTGTCACTGTTATAGTGTAGGAAACCCAGCAGCCAATTTGCGCACAGCAAGCTCCCACAAACAGCAACGTGATAACGACCAGATGATCTGTTTTTGTGATGTTGGTTGAGGGATAAATATTGGCCAGGACATGGGGGAGAACGCCCCTGATCTTCAAAATAGTAGCATGGCATCTTTTAAATAGCTGGCAGGGCATCTCATCTAAAACGCAGCAACTCTGACTGTGCAGCACTCCTTCAGCACTGCCCTGGAGTGTCAGTATAAATCTTGTACTCAAGTCTCTGGAGTGGGACTTGAATCTACAAGCTCAAGGACAAGGGTGTTGTCCACTGAGCCACAGTTGTGGGAACACTAGTCCCATTCTCATTCTCTCTGGAACCTTCTAATCTGTACAGCACTCCACAGTGATCTTGGAGACCGTTGCACAATAGGACAGCACCCATATCAACACCCCAGACCTGTTCGAACAGTGGGATCTTCACTTTTGGATGCCAGCAGTGAGCTCCCTTGTGCGTTTCAGAGAATTATATAGAATGTACAGCACAGAAACCAGCCATTCTCCCTCACTGTTCCAAGCCAGTGTTAATGCTCCACGTGAGATTCCTCTCGCCTCTTATCGTCTAACCCTATCGGCATAACCTTCTAACCCTTTCTCCCTCAATTGTTTATCCAGCTTCCCCCTAAATGCATCTAAGTTTTTTGCCTCAATTGCTACTATTGGGAGTGAGTTCCACATTTCACACTGAAGGCAAGAGCCAAATTTGAACAAGGTACCCCTATCACCCCCTCCCTGCCATCAATGCCCCCAGGATTCATCCTACAGCCTCCTGGGCACCTGGCATCCCCTTGTATGACATATAGTGTCAATGGCCACACACAACTTGTATGTGAATTGAATGGAACCCATTCCTGTTTGTAAGATATAATGTTATCGATGCTCTGGGAATCCTGCTACCCTGGAAAAGCCTCATTGCCCTCCTGTAGTTGGCAGCCTTCCATAGAGATGGTGAGGTGGTGTGGGGGTGGGGAGGAGGGTGGATGCAGTGGAATGTGAGGAGCTGGGAAGAAGTGATTACTGATGTCTGCTTGGTGGGTTAAGGGAATATGTTTAAAAACAACAGATGATCTGGTCAATATCTCATTACTGTTTGTGCATGGGAGCTTGCTGTGCACAATTTGGTTGCTGCATTTCCTACATTACAACACTTCTGAAGCACTTTATTAGCTTTAGAGAGATTTGGGATGTCCTGAAAGGTGCTCTATAAATGTTTGTTTCTTTTCTGTGAATGGAGGATCGATCAGTAAATTTACAGGTGATGGGATAGCGTCAGTGTTGAGTAGGAGCTCCTGATTGTATGCATCTTGTTTCTGAACGGACAATCCTTTGCAACCACCATTAACATGTTGCCCTGGGTTACTGCTTTTTAGCTAGGGCTTTCCTGCCACCAAGTGCCAGGCTTCTGAGTCCTATACATAGCATGATAAAAATACCAGTTTAAAAAGTTCAGTACAGCTGCTTCATCCAATGGAGAGGTCTCTGCCCTTGTTTTTTCTAATCAAAAGAGGGAAGTGGAACAGAAATAGAGGAAGAAAAAGACACACCCAAGCATCTTAACGAGCTGCGGAAACCGAGCATCCACCCACTCGCCCTGTCTCTCACTGCAGGATTAAAACATTGTCTTGGATGAAGAGCTAGTAGAGGCCAACGTCTGCGGCTCTTTTTACAACATCTCATAGCGCAAGTAACTGATTGTCCCTGGAGTGGAGACAGTCTGAAGAATCTTCAACCTCTGGTGGTTTATTGTGGCTAGTTTGTAACGACAACCACTGTGTCTTCATCTATTTTCTTCCTTTCTCATTCATATCGAGCATTCTTTCCATTTAATCTGGTTTCCATCCTGTTTTTTTTCTCCTTGCCACCCACTTTTCCCCTTCTCCTTCTCTTCCACCCTCTTTCTCACCTCTTCTCTTCGTTGAACAATTGTAGGAACTCCTGCTTTCTCCCTGCTCCCCCACCTGTCCCTCAGTCCTAGAATACGTGGGTTTGTTGGTGTCAGCTTTGGCGCAGTAGGTAGACTTTCGCCTCAGAGTTAGAAGACTGAGGGTTTAATTCTCATGTCAGAGACTTGAGCATGTAATCTAAGCTGATGCTACGGTGTGTACTGAGGAGGTGCTGCATTATTAGGTGCTGTCCTTTGTATGTGATGTTTAACTGACTGTCCCCTCAGGTGGATGTCAAAGCTGCCATGATGCTATTTTGAAGAGCAGGGGTGCCTTGGCCAATACTTAACCCTCAGCCAGCATCACAAAAACAGTTTATTTGGCCATTATCCCATTGCTGTTTGTGAGAATTTGCTGTGCGCAAATTGGCTGCCTCATTTCCTACTTTGAAACAGTGCAGGAGTACTTAATTGGCTGTGGGATGACGTGAGGTTGTGAAAGGTGCTATAGAAATGCAAGTTCTTTTTTTTTAACCTCACTACTCTCTTTCTCCAATTGATAACTCTTTAATCTACCTGACAGTCGTCTCCCTGCCCTCCCACATCCCTTAATCAACAGAATTTTTAAAACCCAACTTTGTCATCACCTACTTCATGATTTCAGTTCAGAGCAATGGTCTCTGTCCAGCCCAATCCTTGTAAACTCGAAGCAATCTGCAGTTTCTGACTTTCATCTTGTATTTCTTGCATCTTTTCCCCAATCTCTGCAAAGGTCTGTGTTTGTTTAATGGATAATTTAAACTATAAAAGAAAATGCTTTTCGTGGGGAGACCAGCTCTTGTTTGTTACTCATACAGTTTATTTTCTGGCCGTACATATACATATATATGTTACGACTGAGGCGGGAGGAGTGCACTGTTTATTCTAGTCCCACTTCTCCATAGGTCACAACAAATATTTTAAATTTTTCCACTTACTGATATGGTCAATTGTATACTCTATTTTTCCCAGAATAAAACACACTAACCAGGTTTCTTTAATGAACAACAAAATTATCAGTTTATCATAAAACAAGACTTAACCAGTAATGAAGTAAAGCATAAACACACAGATTGAAATTTTAAAGTTCCCTTTTTATCTTAGCCCCTCACACACACACAAACACATACACCGGTTAACCAGAAAAATAAAAGGGATTTTTGTTCAGAGCTCTGTTACAGACAAAAAAACACTTGGGCTGAATAATTGCTAATTTTTGAAGAAAAACAGCAGATGAGATATGTTGTGTTCCAAAACTGGCATACAGTCTAGCCTCCGAGTACATATAGACTGGCCACTGGGATCTTTTAGAACAGTTTTTTTCAGGCGGCATTGAGAATTAATTTAACAGGCTTTTCTTCAAAGACAGGAGATGAGATGAGTTGACACAGTGGACTCCTTAGGGTCTTTTACAGAGGTGCTGGAAAGCTGAGCTGGGTTGTGGTCTTCTCTGCTTCCTTGGGAATTCTCTCCTTCTGCAGGCTTTATAAAGAGATGGAACAGGCTGGGCTGAGCTGGGGCTCTGTCCTGTCAGGGGGCGTGACTATCACTTCTCTGCCCACATCTTCCCCAATTACCAGGGTTTCTGTTCTATTTTTAACTTGAGTCATGTGAAAATAAGTAAACGTTGTTGCCAAACCAGTTCTTTCAGTGTTCTCTTGATGACCCTCTTGGGAAAAAAAACTGGTCCAACGTTTATTCAGTTTGACAATGAACTCCTCCAAAAATATTTTAACAAAAAACAGAAGCACTTTCATAACAAAGAGCAAGCGGGAATGAGTCACAAAGACCGCAGATTTAGACTGAGCACTGCATCTGAGCTTAGAAACGAAAGGCGTAGAAATGACTACTTGGAAACAGGCCTGTTGGCCCAAGCAGTCTGCCTTGAAATTTACCCTCCACATGAGCAAACAGTTCAACCATGGCTCAGTGGGTTACACCATTGCCTCTGGCTCAGAAGGCCATGGATTCAAATCCCACTCTCAGAGGCAGGAGCCCATAATCCAGGCTGACTCAGTGGAGTACTGACAGAATGCTGCACTGTTGGAGGTGCCGTCTTTCAAATGAGGCATTAAACTGAGGTCCTCCTCTTGAGTGGGTGTAAAAGATCCCAGGGCAGTATTGTGATGTAGAGCAGAGGAGTTCTCCCTCGATGTCCTGGTCAGTATTTATCCCTCAACCAACATCACTAAAATAGATCATCTAGCCATTTTCACATTGCTGTTTGTGGGAGCTTGCTGTGCACAAATTGGTTGCTGCTTTTCCTGCATTACAACAGGGATTACACGTCACAAGTTCTTCATTGGCTATGATGTGCTTTGGGACGTCCTGAGGTTGTGAAAGATGCTATATAAATACAAGTTATTTAAGTACGTTTATCCACCCAATTCCCATAAGCTTTCAACCCCTCTCTCCTTCATCCATTGAGCCAAACTAATCTTGAATGCTGACATAGTGTCTGCCTCAACCACTGAGTCTGTGAATATTTGTTGCCCATCCCTAATTGCCCTTGAGACCCGGGGTGACCAGGTTTCCTAGAGCTATACCCAAACAAAAAGCCCTTAGTCTGGGGGAGCAGGGATGCTGGCAAACTAATAAAAACAGGAAAGATCACAACAGACTCAGTTTGTTTGCCAGCTGTGCAGGCTGCGTTGTTTACAATGAGCTGGAACTAATGCAAAAACACGAAGCTTGGCCAATGTCAGAAGCTATGTACACAAGGGATGGATTGCAGTTCCATGCGCTGTTTCATTGCTGACTCTTGCCTTTTTTACCCTCTCTGTCTCTCTTTTATGTCTCGTGGGTTCCTTCACCACCTCCCATTTAATGTTGATCCTGTCGGAGGTGTCGAAGTCCATCAGGAGCCCATGCTGTTCCCAGTTTTCCAAACCCCCAACCTGGGTTCACGTGCAGTGCACTGGGTAAGGACAAGATTGATCCTTGTTAGCTCAACAGCTTTCTGCCTAGCAACGCAGGGGAGAATGGTCACTTAGATGATGTCCCGGGGGTGAGTGAGGCCCTTGGAGTTATCAGCACGCGGGAATGGGAGGGGGATTGAGAAGGAAACCAGAATGGAGAAAGAGTAGTCTAGCAAAATCTCAAATAGCCAAAAAGCCCTGTGTTCTTTCGTTTGGCGATCTCCTCCCTCCACTCCACTGAATCCAACAGCAGCAGGGACAATTACCAGAAATTGTGGCACAGCTAATGGGGTCCAATAATTGTTTCCCAGACTCATGCAGCATGGGCTAATGCAGCCTGCAGCCAAGCTTTCAGAGAAAATATACATGCACTGGCCCGGCTCCAAAAACAGCTTCTGCTACCAGCTCTTCCATAAAAGGACCCGCTGCTAAATTAACCCAGGCATGGCTGCCTTAATAAAGCAGACAGCAGCAAGTGGCAGAAAATAATTTCTTTCCCCTTCAAAACGTTTTCCCTCAATCCTGGGCTATTGGAGAGAGCTTCACAGCCAGGTTATCCCACACGTCCTCCATCCCATTCCATGGCTCCGGCAGTATTATTCATACCTGCTTACTCTTGCCCCAGCTGAGATGAGCTAACTTGGCCCAGACTGAATCTGCAATCTTCCTGGTGTGGGTTGGTAACTCACTAGACAAGCCTGAGTCATCGCTCAGCGGGAGGAGCTGCGGGGTGGGGGGTTTGACCAAAGGGACTGTTCCTTTTGCAATTTTGATGGCTAAATTAATAAAGTTCTGCCCTAAATTATGTCAGTGTTGCCGCCTGTTCTCAGCTACTGTCATCACTCGTTTATAATTCTGTGTGGTGCCGATCTAATTACTTAACTGTAATCCCAGCATAAAGATCAATTAGATTGAGCTCAAGCAATTAGCCCCAAAGCTGTCTGACACAAAGCTCCAGTCAACAGGACCCTAATGCCATCTGATCACACACCTGTGAGTTGCCAACTCTGGGTGGATATTTGCCTGGAGGTTTCATCACATGATCTCTCACCGCCAACAGCTCCTCCTCCTGCACTCCTACCATTGGTTGACCAACAAGCCCATCATCCAATCTGGAGCCCTGCCCTCCAATCTGAAAGCAGACAGACTCTTGGTCACCTGATTGGATGGTTCTTGACTCTCAGTCAAACAATCTGATTTCTCCCTGTACTTTTTTTTCTATCATTAATAAACACAAGCTTTCAAAGATTTTTTTTTCCGAAGCAGCTTTGTTTTGCTGCCTCTGCTTTTTCTCCCGGGTTGTTTGCTGAAGTGTCTTGGAGATTAGTCTTTAACTCCTGCTCGTTAATAGGTAGCACTCTTGCCTCTGAGTCAATAGGTTGGCAGTTTGAATCCCACTCCAGATACTTGAGCACAAAAATCTAGCCTGACACTCCCAGTGCAGTTCTCACAGGGAGATGGTGGATCCTCTCAGATGGATTTATTTATTTATTTTATTTAGGGATACAGCACTGAAACAGGCCCTTCGGCCCACCGAGTCTGTGCCGACCAACAACCACCCATTTATACTAACCCTACAGTAATCCCATATTCCCTATCATCTACCTATACTAGGGGCAATTTACAACGGCCAATTTACCTATCACCTGCAAGTCTTTTGGATGTGGGAGGAAACCGGAGTACCTGGCGAAAACCCACACAGACACAGGGAGAACTTGCAAACTCCGCACAGGCAGTACCCAGATTCCTGAGCAGACTGTGTCAAAGTCGTTTGCCAGAACTTTCAAGCAAGCACCAAGATGTAGCTTGGCTGGTGGTGAAAAGAGTCCTCCCTGTTAAAACCTTCTTGCATGCTTGGAGTCTCAGTGCCACCACGGTGGGGAAGAGACCATCGTCCATCTCCTTCTGGAATGTTCCTTTGCAAAGAAGATCTGGAAAGAGATGCAGTGGTTTTTCTGTCAAAGGTTCGCCCCGAGCAGCTCTGTAATAGATTTTTTTTTTAGATTTAGAGATACAGCACTGAAACAGGCCCTTCGGCCCACCGAGTCTGTGCCGACCATCAACCACCCATTTATACTAATCCTACACTAATCCCATATTCCTACCACATCCCCACCTGTCCCTATATTTCCCTACCACCTACTTATACAAGGGGCAATTTATAATGGCCAATCTACCTACCAACCTGCAAGTCTTTTGGCTTGTGGGAGGAAACCGGAGCACCCGGAGGAAACCCACGCAGACACAGGGATTTCTTGCAAACTCCACACAGGCAGTACCCAGAATTGAACCCGGGTCACTGGAGCTGTGAGGCTGCGGTGCTAACCACTGCGCCACTGTGCCGCCCGCAGGACTCCGTGCTCTACGGGCTGTTCCCAGGGATGCACACCGATACAAACAGCAACTGCTGCTGGAGGACCATCATCTTGGTGAAAGATGCTCTTTGGTCGGCCTGAAACCTGTTGATCTTCCAGAGCAAGGAGCAGTCCATGACTGAGTGTTGCAGACTGGCACACTCCAAGGTCCAGGACTGAAGGATGCAACAAAGCTTGGGGAAGCAGCCGCAAAGGCCCAATGGAGAAAGGCCACTGCCTAAGGCCATCCTGCCAGAGTACACCAAGGGGCTGGAACCCATGTAAAACCCCTTGGGCTGTCTGTTTGACATGAAATGTACATTCTAAATATAACCTCTAATTGAGGTGCCTCACCTAGGCACAGTGTGGCTTTCGTGCAGAGAGATCGACTATTGACATGCTGTTCTCCCTTCGTCAGATACAGGAGAAATGCCGTGAACAACAGATGCCCCTCTACATTGCTTTCATTGATCTCACCAAAGCCTTTGACCTCGTCAGCAGACGTGGTCTCTTCAGACTACTAGAAAAGATCGGATGTCCACCAAAGCTACTAAGTATCATCACCTCATTCCATGACAATATGAAAGGCACAATTCAACATGGTGGCTCCTCATCAGAGCCCTTTCCTATCCTGAGTGGTGTGAAACAGGGCTGTGTTCTCGCACCCACACTTTTTGGGATTTTCTTCTCCCTGCTGCTTTCACATGCGTTCAAATCCTCTGAAGAAGGAATTTTCCTCCACACAAGATCAGGGGGCAGGTTGTTCAACCTTGCCCGTCTAAGAGCGAAGTCCAAAGTACGGAAAGTCCTCATCAGAGAACTCCTCTTTGCTGACGATGCTGCTTTAACATCTCACACTGAAGAATGCCTGCAGAGTCTCATCGACAGGTTTGCGTCTGCCTGCAATGAATTTGGCCTAACCATCAGCCTCAAGAAAACGAACATCATGGGGCAGGATGTCAGAAATGCTCCATCCATCAATATTGGCGACCACGCTCTGGAAGTGGTTCAAGAGTTCACCTACCTAGGCTCAACTATCACCAGTAACCTGTCTCTAGATGCAGAAATCAACAAGCGCATGGGTAAGGCTTCCACTGCTATGTTCAGACTGGCCAAGAGAGTGTGGGAAAATGGCGCACTGACACGGAACACAAAAGTCCGAGTGTATCAGGCCTGTGTCCTCAGTACCTTGCTCTACGGCAGCGAGGCCTGGACAACGTATGCCAGCCAAGAGCGACGTCTCAATTCATTCCATCTTCGCTGCCTTCGGAGAATACTTGGCATCAGGTGGCAGGACTATATCTCCAACACAGAAGTCCTTGAAGCGGCCAACATCCCCAGCTTATACACACTACTGAGTCAGCGGCGCTTGAGATGGCTTGGCCATGTGAGCCGCATGGAAGATGGCAGGATCCCCAAAGACACATTGTACAGCGAGCTCGCCACTGGTATCAGACCCACCGGCCGTCCATGTCTCCGTTATAAAGACGTCTGCAAACGCGACATGAAATCGTGTGACATTGATCACAAGTCGTGGGAGTCAGTTGCCAGCATTCGCCAGAGCTGGCGGGCAGCCATAAAGACAGGGCTAAATTGTGGCGAGTCGAAGAGACTTAGTAGTTGGCAGGAAAAAAGACAGAGGCGCAAGGGGAGAGCCAACTGTGCAACAGCCCCAACAAACAAATTTCTCTGCAGCACCTGTGGAAGAGCCTGTCACTCCAGAATTGGCCTTTATAGCCACTCCAGGCGCTGCTTCACAAACCACTGACCACCTCCAGGCGCGTATCCATTGTCTCTCGAGATAAGGAGGCCCAAAAGAAAGAAGACTACACATACAGAGTGCCACATACTGTAATGAAAGAAATTGAACTGTATTGCACTTTATGTAATGTCAAATTTGAACTGTTACATAATATTCTGTTATAAATGTTATGAATAAAGAATATTTTTTGAAAATAAAACTCCCTGCACAATTCTGAGGGAGGGCTGTACTGTCGGAGGTGCCATCCTTCAGTTGAGACATTAAACTGAGGCCTCGTCTGTTGTGTATTCACAGAATAAATGTACATGAGGTCTTGACTGGGAGCTGAAGGCATGCTACCCAACGGGACCCGACGACATGTGTTGGGTTTGGGTCGGGTGCGGTTGCTTTTCCGGGTCCGGCTTTCGGGCTGGGGTTGGGTCAGGCTGGATCCAGATTGGGCCGGGTCCAGGTCAGGCCAGGTCCAGGTTGGACACACAATACTCCACAGACTCTGAGTCTGCGCAGTGAGCGTCTCTATGATGTCATCGCGCTCATGCTGCAACAGTGCAGCTTCCTTCCATTCCATCCATCCAAAAGTGGTAAGTATAGTGAGTGCACTATGGTCGGGCTCGGCTCGGGTCGGGTCGGGTCGGGCACGAGTTGGGTCGGGCGTGGGATAAAATGGAAGGACTCGGCCCGGGTCGGGTTCGGGTCCGATGTGGTTCTGTCGGGTTCGAGTCGGGTTTTTGTTTCCAAACCCGAGCAGGCCTTTACTGGGAGCAGCCATTTGAAACTTTTATTTACACCTCCCCAACAGAGAGGGCAGCAGAGAGGCAGTATAGCAGTATACAAATGCTTAGCCATCACAATACACTACACTATCTGCCTTATCAGGTGGGTGTAAAAGTACCCGTGGTACTTTTTGAAGAATAGCAGGTGAGTTCTCACTGGTGTCCCGGCCATCCTTTATCCCTCAATCAACATCATGAAAAAAACAGATGATTTGGTTGTTTATTTCATTGCTGTTTGTGGGAGCTTGCTGTATGCAAATTGGCTGCCATGTTTCCCTCCATTACAACTGTAGCTACACATCAAACGGTACTTAATTGACTGTAATGCACTTTGGGATGTCCTGAGGTTGTGAAAGGTGCTATATAAAAGCAAGTCCTTTCAGAGAATTTGGGACAATCTTTAAGGTGATTGGCAAAAGAAACAAAGGCGACATAACGCAGTGAGTGGTTAGAATCTAGAATGCACTGTCTGAGCGGTGGAGACAGGATCAATTGTGGTTTTCAAAGGAGAATTAGATAATTATCTGAAGAGAAAAAGCTTGCAGGGCTACGGGGAAAGGGCGGGGAGTGGGACTAGCTAAATTGCTCTTGTAGAGAACCGGCATGGACATGATGGCTGACACTCCCAGGGCAATTCTATGCTGCATGATTCTTTGAAGTTCTGTTGATTTGTAGTTCAGGACATGTTGGCACACAATCTGTAAGTCACACAAACCAGTTGTGAAACCAATTCTCAATTGTTTTTAATGGTAGAGTTCTTGGGCCCTCTGACATCATATGTTTTTTTTTATTCGTTCGGGGGATGTGGGCGTCACTGGCCAGGCCAACATTTATTGCCCATCCCTAACTGCCCTTGAGAAGGTGGTGGTGGTGAGCTGCCTTCTTGAACCGGTGAAGTCCTTGGGGTGTAGGTACGCCAATAGTGCTGTTAGGAAGGGAGTTCCAGGATTTTGACCCAGCAACAGTGAAGGAACGGCGATATAGTTCCAAGTCAGGAAGGTGTGTGGCTTGGGGGGGAAACTTGGAGTTGGTGGTGTTCCCATGTGTCTGCTGCCCTTGTCCTTCTACTCTATTCTAGGTGGAAGGAAATTCCAGATTGGTCAGGAACGGGTTTGCCAATTATTTCTGCTTCTCAGTGTTGGACAGTCCTTTCATTTCATACTGCATCAATGATCCCTCTCTCTCTGCTCTCATTGGCAAAGGGTTATGAAGAACTGTAACATTATTATTGGTCTTGTGTCTATAAGCTCCATACTCTACTCCCACTCTTCGCTGAAATAAAAACAGAAAATACTGGAAATAGGTGAGGTGAGAGTGTCTGCCCTTGATATCAAGGCATTTGACCGAGTATGGCATCAAGGAGCCCTTGCAAAACTGAGGTCAAAGGGAATCAGGGGGAAAACCCTCTGCTGGCTGGAGTCATACCTAGCACAAAGGAAGATGGTTGTGGTTGTTGGAGGTCAATCATCTGAGCTCCAGGACATCACTGCAGGAGTTCCTCAGGGTAGTGTCCTAGGCCCAACCATCTTCAGATGCTTCATTAATGACCTTCCTTCAATCATAAGGTCAGAAGTGGGGATGTTTGCTGATGATTGCACAATGTTCAGCACCATTCGTGACTCCTCAGATACTGAAGCAGTCCATGTAGAAATGCAGCAAGACCTGGACAATATCCAGGCTTGGGCTGATAAGTGGCAAGTAACATTCGCGCCACACAAGTGCCAGGCAATGACCATCTCCAACAAGAGAGAATCTAACCACCTCTCCTTGACATTCAATGTTATTACCATCGCTGAAACCCCCACTATCAACATCCTAGGGGCTACCATTGACCAGAAACTGAACTGGAGTTGCCATATAAATACCGTGGCTACAAGAGCAGGTCAGAGGCTAGGAATCCTGAGGCGAGTAACTCACCTCCTGACTCCCCAAAGCCTGTCCACCATCTACAAGGCACAAGTCAGGAGTGTGATGGAATACTCTCCACTTGCCTGGATGGGTGCAGCTCCAACAACACTCAAGAAGCTCGACACCATCCAGGACAAAGCAGCCCGCTTGATTGGCACCCCATCTACAAACATTCACTCCCTCCACCACCGACGCACAGTGGCAGCAGTGTGTACCATCTACAAGATGCACTGCAGCAATGCACCAAGGCTCCTTAGACAGCACCTTCCAAACCCGCGACCTCTACCAACTAGCAGGACAAGGGCAGCAAATACATGGGAACACCACCACCTGTTCCCCTCCAAGTCACACACCATCCTGACTTGGAACTATACCGCCGTTCCTTCACTGTCGCTGAGTCAAAATCCTGGAACTCCCTTCCTAACAGCACTGTGGGTGTACCTATCCCACATGGACTGCAGCGGTTCAAGAAGGCAGCTCACCACCACCTTCTCAAGGGCAGTTAGGGATGGACAATAAATGCTGGCCTGGCCAGTGACGCCTACATCCTATGAATGAATAAAAAGAAAACTCAGCAGGTCAGGCAGCATCTGTGGAGAGAGAAACAGAGTTAACATTTCAGGTCGTTGACCCTTTGGCAGAACTGGAAAAAAATTAGATTTTAAGCAAGGACAAGAAAGGAGATGAAGGTGGGGCGGGAGAACAAAAGGGAAGGCCTGTGATAGAATGGAAGGCATTTGATAAGGTGCCACATTAAAAAGGTACTGTGCAAGATAAGAGCCCATGGTGTTGGGGCAATGTATTAGCATGGATAGAGAATTGGCTAACTAACAGGAAACAGAGATTGGGATAAATGGGTCATTTTCAGGTTGGCAAGTAGCGTGATGCCACAGGGATCAGTGCTGGGGCCTCAACTAATTTACAATCTATATGAATGTCTTGGATGAAGGGACCAAGTGTATTGTAGCCAAATTTGCTGGCGATACAAAGATAGGTAGGAAAGCAAGTTGTGAGGATGACACAAAGGGATGCAGATAGGTTAAGTGAGTAGGCAAAACTTTGGCAGATGGAGGATATGTTGCAAAATATGAGGTTCCACACTTTGGTAGGAAGAACAGAAAAGCAACCGATATTTTATTAAAGAGAGACTACAGAACCCTGCGATACAGAGGGATCTGGATGTCCTTGTACATGAAACACAAGAAGTTAGCATGCAGGTGCAGCAAGCAATTAGGAAGGCAAATGGAATGTTGGCATTTATTGAAAGGGGGATGGAGCATAAAAGTAGGGAAGTCTTGCTACAACTGTACAGAGCATTTGTGAGGTGGCACCTAGAGTACTGCTTACAGTTTTAGTCTCCTTATTTAAGGAGGGATATACTTAAGGAGGCCATTCAGTGAAAATTCATTAGGTTGATTCCTGGGATGAAGGGATTGTCTTATGAGGAAAGGTTGAGCAGATTGGAGTTTAGAAGAATGAGAGGTGATTTTATTGAAAGACTCTGAGGGGGCTTAACAGGGTAGATGATGAGAGGATATTTCCCCTCTTGGGGAATCTAGAACTAGGAGGCATAGTTTCAGAATAAAGGGTCTTCCTTTTAAGTGGCGATGAGGAGGAATTTCTTCTCTCAGAGAGTTGTGAATCTTTGGAATTCTCCACCCCAGAGAGGTGTGGAGACTGGGTCATTGAATATATTCAAGGCTGAGATAAATAGATTCTTGATCAGGCAGGAGAGTGGAGTTGAGATCAGATCAGCCATGATCTTATTGAATGGCGGAGCAGGCTCGAGGGGCCGAATGGCCTACTCCTGCTCCTATTTCTTATGGTCTTAGGAGAGATTAAGTGACAAAAGGGATGATGGTGCAGGGCAAAAAGAGATGGTAATGGGACAAGGAAACAAAAGATGGATCGAGAGGAGATGTGAATAGACAAAGCAGAATAATTAACAACAGCTGCTGTCCCAAAAAGTGGGGGAAGATGTAATGATCTGAAATTGTCCAGAAGGAGGCTATTTGTCCCATCGAGTCCATTCCAGCTCTCTCGAGCAATCCAATCAGTCCCACTCCCCCACTCTATCCCTGTAGCCCTGCAAGTTTATTTCCCTCAAGTGCCCATCCAATTACCATTTACCATGACTTGCTATTTTCTGTCCTTAAGCCAATTTTTTTATCCAAGCTGACACTGACTCTCCTATTCCATGAGCCTCAATTTTGTTAACCAGTCTTTTATGTGGTCCTTTTTCAAAAACATTCTTAAAATCCATATGAACAACATCCATTGCTTTTCCTTCATCAATCTTCTCTGTTACTTCATCAAGGAATTCAATCAGATTCGTCAAGCATGATCTGCCTTTCACAAATCCGTGCTGGCTCTCCATAATTAACTCAAACCTTTTCAAGTGCCTGAAGATCGAAAGATGAGAAGTGCTGTTCCTCCAGTTTACACTGAGCTTCATTGGAACAGTGTAGGAGGCCAAGGAGAGGCCAGAGTGGGAAGAGACTTAAAATGACAGATGACCGGAAGCTTGGGGTTGTGCTTGCGGACTGAATGGAGGTGTTCTGCAAAGTGGTCACCCATTCTGCTTTTGGTCTCCCCAACATAGAGAAGCCCACATTGTGAGCATTGAATACTGTATATTAAATTGAAAGGAGTACGAGTTAATTCTTGTTTCACTTGGAAGATGTGTTTGGGACCCTGGACGGTTGGAAGAAAGGAGGTAAAAGGGCAAGAGTTGCATCTCCTGTGCCTGCATGCATAGGTGCTGTGGAAAGCATGGGGGCATTGCAGATAATTGAGGAGTGAGCCAGGATGTTGTGGAAGGAACAGTCCCTTCAGAAGGCTGAAATGGGAGGCATCACGTCAGATGTGACAGAAATGGCGGAGGAGGATACGTTGAATGTGGGGTGGAAACCGATCTTGGTTTTGGGTGGCAGGGGAAGGGTGGGAGCAGAAGTATGGTAAATGGAGCGGAGATGATTGAGGGCCCTGTCAACCATGGTGGAGGTAAATCCTTGCTTGAGGGAAAAGTATTGTAAGCACTGATATGAAAGGTGGCATCAAAACAGTTGGGACAGAGGTGGAGAAACTGGGAGAATGAAGTTGAGTCCTTATGGGATGTGGGGTGGGAAGAAGTGTAGTCAAGGTAGCTGTGGGAGTCAGTGTGTTAAAATTGCATATTGGTCAATAGGCTAGCCCCAGAATTGGAGACAGAGAAGTCGAGGAAGGGAAGGGGAAAGTCGGAGATGGACCATGTGAAGCTGAGGGGAGGGTGTAAGTTTGACGCAAAGTTTCTTCCCTGTACATTGGTAGCCCCAGTCTTTGCCTCTCTTCCATTACCACTGGACCTTAAAGCTCCAACCTGTTTCTGTGCACCCGAACAAGTTCAATCAAGTGACCTCCAATTTCTCTTGGATTGAGTCCCTGCCTGGTTGTTGCTATCTCTTGCACTTAGGACATAAGTGAGGATGCAGGCAGCCTGGAACAAGGGGTGTGTGTCACATGACAGTCTTGCAACTGGTACCCACATCGCAGAGGAGCTGTACCCCATTGGTTCACTTCTCCTGCTCTTCAGTGCTTCCTCCTCTTCCTGTCAGCCTGGAATGGGATGTCGATAGAACTGGGAGGCCTCACCATTAAAGGAAAGAACTTGCATTTTTATACAGTGCCCTACATAACCTCAGGATGTCCCATTGCTCTACTAATGATAATGACCAGATAATTTGTTTTGGTGATGTTGGTCTGGAGATGAGCAGGTCACGACAGCCACCTCCCTTGCTCTTTCTTCAAATAGGGCCATGGGATCTCATGTGTCCACTTTAGAGGGTATACAGGACCTCAGTTTAGCATCTTATTCGAATGATTGCACACATAGATTATCAGTTATCTGAGACTTCTGACCTTCTTGACTCAGAGGCAAGAGTGCTACCACTCAACCACAGCTGACGTTAATTGAGCATAATGCAAGCATGTTCAAATGCAGACGTCAGTGACATCTAATACACAAACATTCTATTAAACTTGCTGTTTACAAAATCAACACTACCAAAAATAAACTGCAGCGAAAAATGAATTTCCACCACCAAATTGCTTATGACAAGGTTGATTTACGACGGCGGAGGTGCACAGTTGAGGGAAGGAGTATATTAATGGATTGTGTATTAGTGGATTGGTGTGAGACTGTTAGAGATAGCACTGGGATTCCTGGAGTCTTAGGGCAACTAATTTTCTATCCTGTTTTAGAAAACTGATGGAGGTGATTTTTTGAGTAAAGTAATGCGACAGGCTTTTCATTCCCATCATTCTCTGGGTATGCCTCAATCAGTCTGGGGCTGTTGTCTTTGTAACCCTCCACCTCACCACACACCTTCTAACCTTCTGACCCTGCTCAGCCTAACACCCTGTTTCACTGCTGGTGCACGAGGAAATGGAATTATGCGTTCTCATGTACTTCATGTACTTGGGCTGCTAGCCTCTGATTGTGACAGTTTCAACATCTGCGGTTTCTGAGTCTGCGCTCGGAGCCAATTTGAGCAAAGCTGTTGGACCAACCACGAGGGAAATATGACTGAACACAAAAATACCACAACTGAACTTTGAAATGAGCATGTTTTGCAACTTTTCTGTTATCCTCCAATCTTTCGTCACTGTTTTTTCCTATTTACAAAGTAGACCTCCCACTGTTAAGGTAATGAAGGATTTGCATTTATACAGTGCCTTTCATGACCTCAGGACGCCTCAAAGCATCTTATAACTTTCTGAAGTGCAGTTGCTGTTGCAACATAGGAAACATGACAACCAATTTGCACATAGCAAGATCCCACAAACAGCAATGAGATAATGACCAGACCTTCTGTTTTTTTTTAACAAAGTTTTTTGATGGAGAACGCCACTGCTCTTCTTTAAAATAGTGTTGTGAACTCTTTTACAACCACCTGAGAGAGGGCAGGTTGGAGAGAGATGGTGGCGTAGTGGTAATGTCACTGGACTAGTAATCCAATGGCCCAGGATAATGCCCTGGGGCCACAGTTGAAATCCCACCAGGGCAGCTGGTGGAATTTAAATTCAATTAATTAAACATCTGGAATTGAAAGCTATTCTCAGTAATAGTGACATGAAGCTATCATCGATTGTCGTAAAAACCTATCTGGTTCACCAATGTCCTTGAGGGAAGGAAATCTGCCATCCTTACCTGGTCTGGCCTACATGTGACTCCAGACCCACAGCAATGTGGTTAACCCTTAAATGCCCTCTGAAATGGCCTAGCATGCCACTCAGTTCAAGGCCAATTAGGGGCGGGCAACAAATGCTGGCCTAGCCAGCGATGCCCACATCCCATGAAAGAGTAAAAAAAAGGTAGGGCCTTGAAAGGCAGCATCTTGAGCATAGAAACATAGAAAATAGGAGCAGGAGTAGGCCATTCAGCCCTTCAAGCCTGCTCCGCCATTCATTATCATCATGGCTGATCATCCAACTCAGTAACCTGTTCCTGCTTTCGCCCCATACCCTTTGATCCCTTGAGACCCAAGAGCTATATCTAACTCCTTCTTGAAAACATACAAAGTTTTGGCCTCAACTGCTTTCTGTGGTAGCGAATTCCATAGGCTCACCACTCTCTGGGTGAAGAAATTTCTCCTCATCTCAGTCCTGAAAGGTTTACCCCGTATCCTTAGACTATGACCCCTGGTTCTGGACTTCTCCACCATCGGGAACATCCTTCCTGCATCTACCCTGTCAAGTCCTGTTAGAATTTTATAGGTTTCTATGAGATACCCCTCACTCTTCTGAACTCCAGCGAATATAATCCTAACCGACTCAATCTCTCTTCATATGTCAGTCCCGCCATCCCGGGGATCAGTCTGGTAAACCTTCGCTGCACTCCCTCTATAGCAAGAACATCCTTCCTGAGATAAAGATACCAAAACTGCACACTATATTCCAGATGTGGCCTCACCAAGGCCCTGTATAATTGCAGCAAGACATCCCTGCTTCTGTACTCGAATCCTCTCGCTATGAAGGCCAACATACCATTTGCCTTTTTTACGACCTGCATGCTTACCTTCACCCAGTACAAGTGTACCAACAGAAAGTTTGCAATGACCAGAGGACAGGAAGTTTGTTTGCCCTCTGGAAACACATCTGCAGAACAAACCAGCAAAGGAAATGAGTTGATTCAAATGTGTTCAGTTGGAATACACCAAGCCAAATTGATCCCAAAATTGACCTCCCCTCGTAATTCCCACAATGACAATGAGTGCTCATTCCACCTCATACCCCCCTCCCCTACTCCTTCAGAATTCACATATGTTTCATGTTATTTTGTCCTGGAAAATTGGTCAATTCATGAAATTGGTTGCATGGGCACAGATTGTTTCGAATTCAAAAAAACCCCATTGATATTGAATGAATTTGCAGTTACTGAAATTGTCACTGAAGTAATCAAATGTGATGTGGAACCCACACAGAACCTCCAACAGTGTCATTCAGAATGTGAAAAATAAATTTCCATGGACCATCACCTTGGTTTCTCTTTTTTCCTTTTCCACCCCCACCCCAAACACAGACACACACAGAAAAGCACTCCTGGGGCTGTTAGAGGTAACTGGAAGAAGTGGGCCCAATCAGGAGCTGCAGGCCTATGATTTCATGGCCAACATCTCTTTGAGTAAGGCATTCCTCACCAGGAATGCACAATCTGGTAATTGGTCCCATTAGATGCTCCTTGAGTCACACACCTGCATCCCACTGCACTTCCAATGCCATTACCTGTTTACACAAGTCAGAGACTATTGCCTTACCAGCTTTTTTGAAGCTTTTATAACTTTTCTAGGTTGGCATGCATTCACTTTTGATACAACCCACTTCAAGGCTGTTTAAAGATAAAGTGAAAACTAGGGGTAAAGCTTTACTTGGAACTGTCGCTCACTGATTTTACTTGAATAATTATGTGCTTGACTGCATGATCAGAAACTTAAACAGACTTAAGGAATGGTAAGTGTTGCCATACTTGTGTTAACCAATCCTTTTCAAATAAATGTGATGAATTGCAAGAATTTTAAAATAGACCTAAATCTTGTGAAGAGTTAGTGTGTTACAGAAATTTTCTTAAGACTAAAAGGCATCACAATATTCCTTCACCATGGCTCTGCCATTGGCTGAAAATTGACTACAGCATTGGTGTATCATTGTTCCCATGGTCTCTGACAGCAGCAATAAAGTACACTGATAGGGGCAAAGGTTGGTGAGGGAGAAACCAGAGAGATAGATACTAATATTTTCCTTCTACAATGATATACTGGGTACATTTGGAGCTTTGAAAATGTCAAATCCTATTCTGCAACTGCTTTGTTATGGTGAATTGTGAAG